>NC_048574.1:47685991-47888491 GCF_013265735.2 Oncorhynchus mykiss | reverse complement strand
CTGAGGGGGTGCCCATTCCCGAGATGCGGTGGGATAAATTGGAACCAGAGGAAATCTCACTACCCATCAACATGGACGGTAATAGCAGCCATTCTCTAACTAACCCATGACTAGAACCCGAGTGACATTAGCAACATGCTGCAGGTGCAGTGGAGCTTGTCTAATGGTAACCTCGTTCCCAGGCTCAATTGCTGCTGCATAGAGAGCCGGCTGGTGGACGAGATTAATCTAACGATCACTTCAGCTACAGCACAGCAATCAGAAAAAGGGTGTCATTCGCACCATTGTGATGGGTTTCATTTTATTTCAGGACTAAAAACAGTATTGTTGTAAATGCAAACTAATGTTTGTGTCCTGTAACGTCTGTTGTTCCCCATGTCAGGGGACCTATCAGGCTCTGTCCAGATAGTCAACATCTCGTCCCAGAATTCTGGGCTGTACCGCTGCTCCGTCACCAACCTCCTGGGGACCCAGAACTGTTACGTCAACCTGTCTATCTACAGCCGTGAGTCCCTCCCTGGTCTTCAGTTTTCCCCTCACTCTACCCCACCCCCAATACTTGTCAATCATATCATACACAAGGGTTCCAACTGTGTTGGAAGTGCGGGGTTTAGAATCTGAGTACCGCGCTCCCTCTCGGCAGCTCCAGCCAGCTCCCCAGGGATCCTCCAGGGGGTGTTGTTGACCCTGTCCATGGCCCTGGTGCTGCTGGCCCTGCTGGTGCTGGTACTGTGGCTTCATCGCTCTGGCCAGAAGAGGAAGTGGACGGAGGGGAAGGAAGAGGAGTGTTATAACGAGATAAGGTACACTCCTTCTCTGATCAAACGCTCCTTTGTTTGATCCCTCCATCCAAGGAAGACCAAACAGCCAGATGCCTTCTACAAAAAAAAAAAGAATATTCAACTCACACTCTACAACTCATTCAATTGAACATTTGTTTCATAAAATGTGTTAAGAATGAGTGTGCATTCCATTGGAGAATGAAGAGAGTTACCTAACCGTGCCCTGCAGATAGACATTGGTTCCCACTATTGAAATATTTCTCCCATAGAATACTTGATAAACTGTAACTTTTTTTGCTAATAAAATGTTTGACTGGAATATGCTCTGGTTTCTGTTCAAGACAGGTGTTCTGCTGTTCTGAATCAATATTCAAATGATAACATTGCCTGACAAAGGCTGATAGAGAAAATACGACAGGGGTAAGGTAAAATGAAAGCACTCATTGCATTTAATTAGCAAAGGATGACACAAAAAGCTTTAATTTAAATAGAGGGGGGGGGGGGGGGGAGGGTCACAGAAAACTGTACAGAACTTTGAATATATCGGAATAGTTTTTAAATAACCCCCCCCCCAAAAAAATAACTAAAATAATTACAATAAAAAACATGGGATGTTTTACATGGGATGGTGTACTATTATACAACATTTGTGCAAAAGAAGTATT
Organism: Oncorhynchus mykiss; assembly: GCF_013265735.2. Classification (NCBI taxonomy): domain Eukaryota; kingdom Metazoa; phylum Chordata; class Actinopteri; order Salmoniformes; family Salmonidae; genus Oncorhynchus; species Oncorhynchus mykiss. The sequence goes on along the minus strand of NC_048574.1, from coordinate 47,887,044 downwards.
AATCGATTCTTCCCAAACTGCATGATTGAATGTGAAGAGCGCCCTTCCACTCGGGAGACGGATCTCTCTTCTGAGGGGAAAACACAAGAGAGAACCTCCCCTAAGACTCAACATAGTGTCTTCCATGAAAAAGAACCAGAAATCCAATAATAATAAAATAGATTTATATATATATTTTTAAATATATATATTTATATACAAAACATGCTGTACATAAATGGCAGAGATTAAGGAATCCCTTTTATTATAGACACCCAGTTCTGTCCAGTAACTTGTGCTTTCCTTTCTCCCAGTAAGAAAAGTACTCCCTGTTGCTTTGGATATTACACTGAGAATAAGGGGAAAGAAAGAAAATAAAAAAAGGGCCCCCGATTACAATGTCTCTGATTTTCCCGAGCCTAGGGAGGACACACGTTAACAAGGGCCGATCAATTAGCTAGATACTGGGTTTTAACATCTGGTAGGCGCCAGCTCCTGTCTGCTCCTCCTCAACAATACCCAAAGACAGCCACAGCGTTAAGATTCAATGATCTGACAAACAAAAAGACTCAATTTACATAAGCCCAAAGTCCTCAAAATGTGGAGGATGAAACCAAAAGGATGGTTTTAGAAAATGAAGAGACCTGTAGCTCAAGCAGAATGAAAGAAGAACAAAGGGGCAGTAACCCACTTCAAACCACTGCTGTTTCTGTAGTGGGGGCATCACATTGACTGGCACTTTGAGTAGTGACCCATGAATTCAACCGTGAGGCCCAGACTCCCAAGATTCAGACTAAATTAAATTTGCTACTGCATATTTACCCAGTCTAACTTATGTAGATACCATCTAAACCACCTAACGCTTGAAAACTCCACCCTTCCGTCTCTTCCCCTTTTAGACACAATAAGGAGTAGATCATTCCTATTTGTTACCAATGAGAATGCAGTTTTCCACCTATTAGTTCTTACCCTGTAAGAACAGATTCCCAGAGAAATTTTAGTAGACAGTCCGCTAACTAAAGTTAGAGCTAAGACGGCTAGGGGCGAAAACGAGCATACAAGGCAGTCTTCTAGGACCAGCGTTACACTATGGTACAAAAGGTTATTCCAGATAGCTCTACCATTGATATAAATGCATGCCCAGACAGACCAAGGTACTGCCACATGGATTACTGTAGTGCTGTAAGGCTCTGTAACTCTCGGGACAGACCAGAACGGTGGGAGACGGCCAGCTCGTCTGATATGTGCTCTGGTTAGAGAGATCACGGGAGCGGGTCTCTAGTCTGAAGTGCGTCAAGCGCAATACACTCGCCCGTTTAAAAAAGCAGGGTGGCAAAAGCGACTCCTCGGGGAACAGTTCCAGTTACATTACACGGGCAAATAAAGAGAGGAGAACCCTTGGTGAAAGTGTACAGCGGCGACGCCAAAACACGTGGGGCAGAGGTGACGATTAAACAAGAGGCTATTTCCATCGCCGTGTTTCTATCACGCCAGCATGTCAAATAGACAAACCCTTTTAACAGTCTCCCAGGTGTGGTCAATAATAAATATGCCATCTTTGTTTTGAATATTTATTCAACTTGGTTTGTTTCCAACTAAAACGCTGGAGGTAAGTGTAGCACAAACAGTAGTTGTAGGTATAGTAGTAGTAGCAGGAGGTGCAGAAGCAGTAGTTTACTAGTAAGAGGAGCTGGCACTGTAGCTGGAGGCAAGGAAAGCAGAAGGGCCTCTGTCAGAGCCCCTCCCACCGTCTAGAGTCCACAGCCGATTGGATCAGGTCAGGGCCGAGAGTGGTCGGTCACTAGGGCAACTCCGCGGGCTAGCCTATAGCCACCGAGGAGGTTGTGATTCTTCAAGTAAAGTAAAAAGAAAGATAAAGACATTCCACTCACCCCGAAAATAGGAAACAAAAATCTAAAAAGGCTTTAGAAAGACCAATCCCAGTTTAGAATCGTGTGGTCTGAACAATCTCCTCCCGTCCTGTACAATGGGCACCATCTTTGTCCAGAGTCATATCTCCCTAGACCTCCCCAAATTCAGAGCTTGTGTCCAGGCCTGACTGGATTGTAAACTCTGCCGGGAAAAAGCACCGCATGTTGGAAAAGGTGGGAGTAGGCGGGAGTCTTATCCCTGAAACAAGCTCCTTGACAGAACGCTTGAGATTGTTGATGCGTCAGAAACACCTGAACGAGCATGAGGGTGTTTCTACAGGGAGGCGCTGTTGGAATGTGGGTGGTATGCTGGGGGAGGTGGGGTGTTGATATTGACTGGTCATATGATGTGACCCATGCAGTTTCACAGTGGATTTCCCCACAGTGAATTCTTTCTACAGTGAAGCAGCAGGTTGGAGCAGGAATGGGGATTAAAGAACAAGGCTTGTTATGGTAGTAACTCTGGCTTCACCTGTACATACAGCAACATAGGATATTGGCATTCCCTTTTTGGATTCGTTATGCTGTTGCTGCTGCTGCTGGTGGATCTCAGGTGAAGGAGAGGAGAAACGAGGGGTTTTTCCCCTTCCCTATATAGAATTTCAAAAAACTAACTAAACATTACACAACATCCCTTACAATTGCACTGGCTTTTTGGCCTGCTAGAGTTACCATAGTTATGGCCAAAAGGTTGTCCACAGAAACTCTGAGGGTGTATCGGGCGAGAGCTCCTGTTTCAAGTCCTAGGAGGGGACATGGTAAATGTTTCTTTTTGGGAAGGGAGGGGGGTGGGGGGTTGGTGCATACATTTTGTTTTTACATGCATCCTTACGGTGGCTCGATGAGGAGCAGATGAATGTACTTAAACCTCCCAGATCCATCCAGTATTGCAAAGGCTGGAAAACATTTACAAATGAACATGTTGAGAGGTTGTGATCTGCCAGAGATGTAGCGAACCTCAGAGTCCAGTTCTCTTTGGAATGACTCCGGGAAGCTGGAATGAGTCCAGTCTGAGCCGGTCAGGCCCACTCTAGAACTGGCCGTGGTGGTGGTGTGCGTTGGCTGCAGGGGTTCTCATGTGTTCTCCAGTGCAGACTCAATCCAGGTGCTCAAGTAAAGGCAGCTCTGTGGACTCCTCCCGGGGGGCGGGGCTGGGGGGCTCCCCTGCAGCGAGGGTCGTGGTCTCAGCGGACTGGGTAACGCCCAGTGGGTCCTGGGTTGGGCTGGCCTCAAGCCGGGCTGCAGGTGGAGTAGACTGGAACACAGAGTGACAAGACGTAAATAGCCTCAGTTTCCACTGCAACAAATTACCATCATTAAATCAATCGCAAAACCATACCATCGTTCTGGAGGAGGTTATGTACTGCAGCGACATTATTCTCATGTGTTCATGATAGGGCTGACCCCGTTTTTAAAAATCGACTGGTCGGTTTGTCTGCCGGTCGACCAAGATTTTTTTTTTTTTAGCCGAGCAGTCTAAAATGTATATTAAAAACATTTTTATGGCACAAGACACCTGTCTGATTGACACCTGTCTCAGTGGACTAATCCATTGCAGAGGCCACGGGGGTGGCACAACAGTATCACCAGTAGTACATTTACAGTTAATTCCCATCATTTCTAATCTACAATGTTTGTCTGGTTACGGTCATTTCGGTTAATGCATTCAACGCATTATTATTAGTCTTTTACCATTCTCATTGTCGGAGTAGACCTAGGCTACACTTGTGAGGAACACATTTAGGTTTATTTCCTTCAATTTACGAATTGTCATTTGTTTGTAGCGCTCCTGTCAATGTTGAGGAAGGACGAGCACCTGATTATACATAGAAGTAGGCCGGAATGTGCCCGTTTGGGGATCTCATAGTGTTTCTGATTATCTCTGATTGTCTTTGTCAAGTAAACAGTAAGTCAAGTAAGTCTGTTTTTACATCTGTTGAGAATGAAAATAGTTCCTCAACGTTGCTTAATTTGAAATATCTTCCCAGCTCTCTTTCGATAACCACCAAAAAAAAAAAAAAAAAAAATCAGGCGGAAACATCATAAAATAGGTGTACCTGATTCCTTCTTAAACCTGGCACAAATAGCTTACAACTGTGTGTCTGTCCGGAACTCACTGGAGCGGAAACGGAAGGCCCAGAATATGTTATATGTTGCAAGTTTGCTAGTTCCAGCATCAGGCCCAAGTTAATAGTTGATACAATGTTTCAAGTTCCTTGTAGACAGGCCTTGCATAGCCAATGTGATTTATAGGATATTATTTTTATCAGGACATTTTCTACCTGCAGGCTGCAATGTTTTTATTTGTTAGCTTTATGTAGGCTATTTTGACATAGTTGGCAATGGGAATAGAAATGATTTTTTAGAATTCTGATTAACCACATGAAAATGATTTTGAGATACAAAGACTATAATGTAAATAAAATGAAACTGTTCCACAAAAATGTGCATCTGGCACACAGATCAGTACAAAGGGTAAGATAAATTGGCACTCCAAATGCAATAGGTTGCAGACCCCCTGGTGTAGCCTATTAGGAGCGTAGCAGCAGGAGTCTAACAGTAGAATCTGCCAAAGCCAGCAGCAGCGGAAGGAAGAGGGTCGGGAACAGTTTATTTTTTTTATTCTGGTAAGGTTGATCTCTGGCTCCCTCGAGTCATTAAATCACAGTGTGCTTAAAGCATCAGACAAGCTCAGTAGTCTACATATAGTTGATTTTATTAACACACATATGGTGTCTATATATATATATGGAAAAATACACATTTCAACATTTCAACCCATCGATGAGCTTTTTAGCCGGGAATGGCCCTAGTTCATAAAGACAGTCACGCTATGCTCTAGCTCCCACACACACACTACGTTGTTTTACTATCCTCACCTGTGTCCGTATGCACGGAGACCCTCCGCTGTCGCTCTCAGCGGAGGCTGGCCCGTTGAAGCCCTTCCTGCCAGACAGGCTCCACTTCCCGTAGAGGCCCTCATAGTGCAGCCCGCTGCCCTGCCCCAGGCCATGTCCTGTCCGTCCGGACCCTCTGTGCACCCCCTCCTGGAAGCTGCCTGGGCAGAAGCGCTCTGGGCCGGGCAGGGAAGGCATGGCCACAGAGCTACTGAAGGACAGCTGGGAGCTGGACAGGTGCTGGCCCAGGAGGCCCTGGATGGACGAGGTCCGGTGGAGGGAGGTGACCAGCCCAGCGTCCATCCTGCCCTCTGACTGGCTGAGCAGGGCCAAGGGGAGGGGCTGAGGGTGGTGGGGCCAGGTGGGGGTGGGGCCCACAGGGTTGTCAGTTCCTACGGTGACAACGAGAGGCATTTCATACACATTACAGAACGCAATCATTACACAAACTGTTCCATGGCTGCGTTATCAGCATACTGACAGTATTGACATTGTTATAATAGCTAGCAGCAGTTAAACAGTGGACATCCGAGGCTGTAGTGAGTGGCGGGGTCCTGGGCTTACCCATGGGGGGGTGGATGGAGGTGAAGTGGGGCTGGGGCAGGGGCAGGCTGGAGGCCGGGGTGCTCTGGGTGGTGTGAGCCGCTGGGTTGTTGGAGATGGAGGTGGAGCCGCCGCCGCAGTCCGAGTCCTCGATGTTCCCTCCACTGTTGCAGCCAGCCCCACAACCCTTCTGTAACCTGCAGGGGGGAGACAGAGTTAAAGTCCAACCGTCTTATCGCACACGGTCAGTGGGCATGTGCGAGAGAGAGTGGGAGAACATCCGTGTATGGCATGTGAGTGATAGTATGAGAACTTCGCAGGGATACCTGGCTGTGTGTGTGTGTGTATGTGTCTATCAGCCCTACCATGGCTACTGCAGGCTGTGTAATGTAAGTGTACCTGTCCCAGCTGCTGATGAGCCAGGTGTAGATGTTATGGGGGCTAACAGGCCCCCCCCAGACGGAGCGGAGCTGGGTGTGCCCCCCTGCGTAGGAGGTGGTGAGGGGCGACACGTAGATGGGGTAGCCGATGGGCTGGTCACATGATGAGTTGATCATGTTCCTCAGGGCCTGCTTGGCATTCTGTATGCTGCCGCGCTCCGGGTTCCGGTTCCGCAGGAACACCAGCTCCTGCTGCTGGCCCGCCCACAGCCCGCGCACACACTCCCTGTTCACCTTGATGACCCTGAAGCTGAGAAACCGCTTGTTGAGCATGATGATCTTGTACTCGTCGCTGCCGTCGTCCATGACGTGGCGCAGGGCCAGCAGTGACGGCATGTTGGCCAGGATGGCGCTGCGCCACACCGGGTCGCCCTCGTGGCTGATCAGCATCTTCTCCTCGTTGGCAGTGATGGCGTCGTACAGAACCACCGGGTCCTCGTACTCGTCTGGGGACGTGAAGTGGTCCTGTTGGGGACAGGGGGTCGGAGAGGATACTTTTTTAGTGTGAGCGATGTCATCATTAAGCTTCTTAGTCTCAGCTCTGGTCACCACAGTGTTTCTAAAAGCTTGTAAATTCGCTCTGGCAATCTACTCCGAGTTCAGAGCACTCTGGTTTGAGTGTGCCCGAGCTCAGAAAGGTTGCGAAATTTACAAAACAACCTGGTGTCAGCCTAAAAAAACCCAGAATACAATTGTTGCCAGTAACACAGTTGCAGTCATTAACCCCTTGGGATAACAAAAACAGCCTAACCAGCTCTGCTAGGGTGAGTAAAAGGGTCAGAGTGAGGTGTTCTCTCATTTGTGTCTGGAAGTAGCTAGCAAGCAAGCTAGCCAACTTTAGCCATTTACCCCGAGTGCTTGACTGCTGTCGTGAGAGGGAAACGCTCTGAGTTTACAAACGGACAACACTTTTAAATTCTACGAACAGCCCAGAGTGCACGCTTGACACTCCAGAGTGAATTTACGAACGCACCCTTTAGCGTGGGCGATGACATTACATTGACCACCATACTGTCTGTAATGAGTCACGCCCATATGATAGGTCTTACCTGGTGCAGTTTGAGGGACATGCGCACCCCGGGGGCCACCACCCTGTTCAACAGGTCCATGTCAGCAAACACCCACTCGTCCCTGGGAGAGGTGATGCGGAAGTCCCCCTTGAAGAGGGCGTGGAGGCCGTACAGGAAAGGCTCCAAGCTGACAGGCGGGGTACAAACGTACGGACAGTCACCGTCGGTTATACGCCATCACATTAGAGACATATCACACGCTCCCTGCAGTTAGCGAACAGACAGACCGTCCAGCCCTGGGACTTACCTGGCTGACATGCTGTGGGAGGCTGTGCCCAGAGCCCGCCTCCCCAGGATGCAGAGGCCAAAACACAGGGTGATCAGCGGAGAATCCCTCTCGCTGTCCTCCACTGGCTATAACACAAAGCATTTCATTAAGCTAGTCGGCTGATAACACTAACGACATTGCTATGGAAAGTTCTGGTTTAAAAAAAAAAATATATATATATATATTTTTTTTTACATGAATTGACAGCTACACAACAGTAACATGAGAAGGAACACTAACCGTCGGGCGTCTGCTGTTGCAGTACTGGATCCAGTCCAGGTAGACCATACAGAAGGCAGTGGGGGTGACGCCAGAGGCCCTGTGGTCGTAGTCCTCGTCTATGTTCAGGTTGAAGGTCGGGTCACTGTCCACGTAGGCCGGGCCCAGGCAGGGCCGCAGCGCCTCCTGGACCGTCTCATTGGCCAGCCACTCCTCCAGTTTAGGAGAGCGACTCACGTAGAAGATGATGCTCTACGGGAGAGGAAACACTGGTTACAGACCGGGCCATCAACTGTTAAAATGACATGTTATTGTATCTCATTTTACAGTTCACTGTGTGTTCAGGATGGATCACACACCTTGACGTAGTAGGTGATGAGGATCTTGCGCAGGTCGAACACCTGCAGCATGGAGGCGGCGTTGTTGTCGCTGATGCTGTAGCCCTCCAGGACGTACTTGGTGGCGGCCACCTCCCAGGCCAGCCAGCGCTGGCCGAACGCCGCATTGAAGGAGAGCATGTGGGGCAGGTGGCCTGGCTCGCAGCAGCAGCAGCCCTCGTCCTCCTCCACCCCTTCGGTGATGGCCTCCACCTCCCGCTGCTGGCAGTAGGTACCTGGGGGAGAGACACCAGGAGAGGGGGATGAGGGAAAATGGCAGAGAGAGAAAAGATAGTATTTTGAACTTGTCCACCTCACCATTAAAACCTACTACCACATTGAACTCGGTTCCATAAAAGCTCATTCTAGCCCAAACCCTCTCCCTCCTCCTCACCCCTGAACTCCAGCCCCCTCAGCTGGAAGGTGACCAGGCCGTTGCCGATCTCGATGACGTGCACCAGGGCGTTGAGGTAGTCGGAGGCCAGGATGAAGCAGTCTCCTGTGGTGTAGTTTCCCCAGCGTCCCAACAGCAGGTCCCCACACAGGCTGTGCTGCAGAGAGCGCGTCAGGTGCTCATAGAAGATGGAGTTCAGGTTGTTGTCATCAGCACCTGGAAAAGAGGAGACCACAGGCATGAGAGCAGAGTCGTTTTAAAGAATGATGACTCGCGTTAGATGAGGGGAAGGAAGACTGCGGCAGCTGACCTGGGTTGCGGTCCAGCTGGGTGGCCAGTCGCGTGTTGGAATGATCAACCCTCTTGGTGCTGGAAAGACAGATATTACGTTAACCAGGCGACACAGAGGCTCAAGAAACTGCTGTAAAAGTGTGGGGACTTGTGTAAAATGGTAACGCAGTCTGCTAGCTTTCACGGCATCGAGCAATAATCTCCTTAATCCGGTTTTAACATTGACCTCTGAACGGCAACAAGCAACTGCTAGAGGCATGGGGTGTAATCATTAGTCCAAAACATTATTCAATGGAAACTGTTTACTCTATGCAGAAAACGTTTTGCCCACGAAAACAAGAGTTGCTATTGGACGCATTTAGGTAGGTCCATCCCTGTTTCGTTCTCGTTTGTTTCTGTTTGGTTCCTAGTGATCACACCCACCTGGTCTGAACAATGCCCATCTCTACATCTCTCGGGCTCCTGGAAAGTAAAGAACTCACTTGTAGTCTCTCTCCCAGAACTTGACGGGCCTGGTGTAGGAGGTGACGAACACAGCACTGCCCAGGACAGGGTTAAGAGGGGTGGAGAAGAGAGCCGAGAACACGGCCTGGACAAACAGCATGGCTGAGTCTGAGAGTTAGGTTAAGGAGCTCTAACAGACAACACTAACACACAGGACATCCAATGCGCACAGCATTTAGTGTTGTTTAAACACTTTTTCTCACAGGCAAATGAGCAACATTGTAAATGAGGACTTGTTCTCAACTTGCCTACCTGGTTAAATAAAGGTGAAATAAATAAATAAAATAAAAACAGGGAGTGCAGAAAGAACTTTGTTTAACAAGGATGTAGTCTAACCAACAGTTTTCTGCTGATCACAGAGCCAGTGTACAGGGATACGGGGCACAGCGAAGGGCTGGGCGAAGGCGTGGAAGGCAGAGCCCCAGGTGATCTGCCAGGGAGCGATGTAGGTGAGGACAAAACGCAGCTTGTAGAGCAGGTCCCAGAGCTGTAATGAGAAACCATCCAATCTAATGTGAGCGATCAAAACACCCGAGTCCAGTCATTTCTCAATGTAACGTTCTTGCGTAGCCAGAAATGACTTAAAAAAGGGACATTTCAAACATGTTCAACATCATATGCATCAATCTCCAGCACCACCCTAACATCAACATACCGTATATGAAAATGGCACGTTTCTATGTTTTGCATTAAAAAAAAAAAAAGAGTAGAAGATACGTTTTTCAAATGACATCGGTGTGCATCATGTGATTTTAACCAAGTGTTAGTAGGCATTGCCTGTTCATTGGTTGATGTCGTCACTGGAAACACTATTCTTCCTCTATCTGTTTACACAAAAAAAAAAACATAGAAACACTCCATTTTAACATACAGTGTGTGTCGATAGTGGGGTGGTGCTGATGATTATGACGTGGGAAAATGATGACATTTGCCTTTAAGGGTCAGAGTATACAACTACGCTGAACAAAAATATCAACGGAACATGTAAAGTGTTTGTCCCAAGTGTTTGTTTCATGAGCTGAAATAAAAAAATCAGACATTTTCCATATGCACGAAAAGCTTATTTCCCTCAAATGTTGTGCACAAATGTTTGTTTTATATCCATGTCATTAAGCATTTCTCATTTACCAAGAAAATCCATCCACCTGACAGGTGTGGCATATCAAGAAGCTGATTAAACAGCATGATCATTACACAGGTGCACCTTGTGCTGGGGACAATAAAAGGCCACTTTAAAATGTGTAGTTTTGTCACAATGCCACAGATGTTTCAAGTTTTGAGGGAGCGTACAATTGACACACTGACTGCAGGAATGTCCACCAGAGCTGTTGCCAGAAAATTTTAGATATGCTGCCTCCATTGTTTTAGAAAATTTGGCAGTACGTCCAACCGGCCTCACAACCGCAGACCACGTGTAACCACGCCAGCCCAGGACCTCCACAACCGGCTTCTTCACCTGTGGGATCATCTGAGGGGGGGTGCTGAGGAGTATTTGTGTGTGTTATAAAGCCCTTTTGTGGGGAAAAACTGATTCTGATTGGGTGGGCTTGGCAGCCAAGTGTGTGGGCCTATACCCTCCCAGGCCCACCCACAACCCTGCCCAGTGATGTGAAATCCATAGATTAGGCCCTAATGAATTTATTTCAATTGACTGATTTCCTTAGTCCATATAACTCAGTAAAACATTTTTAAATGTCACATGTTGCATTTATATTTTTGTTCAGTATACATACAGCTAAGTATGTGTAGGTACTTTCATTTGGTTGAATTTGTGCAAACCAAGTCCCAGGGAGGAGTATTCTGTACCTTGCTGAAAAGGATGGACATGAAGAAGTAGTCGAGCAGGAAGGTCTCTGAGAAGTGTGGGTAGTCGAAGAGGAAGAAGAGGGCAGTGAAGGACAGCGTGACGTACTGCAGAGACGGGGCGCAGAAAGACGAGCGCAGCAGCTTCATCCCCGCCAGAGAGATGAAGAGAGCACGGCCGCTGGAGGGGGGGGGGGGGGGGGGGAGACCGAGAGGAGGGGGACATCAAAACACATTAATTGGGCAAATACAAAGCGTAGTCTCAATAAACTTCAACTCTGACTGGATGGATAGATGGGATGAGGGAGGGAATGTTTGGTGAGGTTGGTAAAAGGGGATGGCTTGAGCTGCTTACTAGATGTCAAGCTCCTTGGGTTTCAGGCTGACGCGCTGCGCCTCTGTAGTGAGGGAGTTGAGCACTACAGCCGGATAGATAACGTACTTCTCCACACACTGCAGCCACGCATACAGCTTCTCGAACCACATCAACTGGGCGGCATCTGGGACGGACAGGGCATGGCAAAACAAATCAAGGACAAACTTCAGGCCTCGACACAATTCTTCAGGGTGTGTGAACGTGTGCGTTTAGGGGGCAGCGGGTTGCTACTTACCGCGGACCTCGAACTGGCTGTACTCTCGAGAACGGAGCACGGGGTGGGCCAGGCAGAACCAGGGCAGCTGCTTGCGGAGCTGAGGCAGCAGGTAGTGTGTGAGGAAGCCCACCACCCCGGCCACCATGTACAGGATGTAACTTAGAGCAGGCTGGAAGGCAGGGAGACAAGGTTTCACTGGGGAGTGTCATAGAAAACCAGAAGGGTTTCTCTCTAGACATTGAAACGTCATATCGTCCATCTACAGTCGACCAGGTGAGTTGACTGACCTGCAGAGCGATGAACACGGTGCTGGCACTGATGGCAAACGTGATGACAGCCATGAGGGGACACATGACCAGGTCCGAGTGAAAAATCTCTCTCTGTTAAAAACCCAGACAGAGAGAGATGACGAGGGTTTTAAAACCTCAGACCACCAACCACATTCAAACATTTATGTTATATACACTGAGCGGACAAAACATTAGGAACATCTTCCTAATATTGAGTTGCAACCCTTTGCCCTCTCGGAACAGCCTTGATTCGTCGGCACATTGGACTATACAAGGTGTCGAAAGCCTTCCACAGGGATGTTTCCCACAGTTAGTGTCAAGTTGGCTGGATGTCCTTTGGGTGGTGGATCATTCTTGACACACACGGGAAACTGTGGTGTAAAAAACCCAGCAGCGTTGCAGTTCTTGACACACTTGCATCTACTACCATACCCCGTTCAAAGGCACTTCAATCTTTTGTCTTGCCCATTCACCCTCAATGGCACACATACACAATCCATGTCTCAATTGTCTCAAGGCTTAAAAATCCTTCTTTAACCTGTCAGCTCCCCTTCATCTACACTGATTGAAGTGGATTTAACAAGTGCCATCAATAAGTGATAATAGCGTTCACCTGGTCAGTCTGTGTCACTCACATAATGCTTGGTTTGAGTCCCAAATAGCACCCTATTCCCTACATAGTGTACTCTCTTGTGTATAGCCTCGCTATTGTTATTTTACATCTGCCCTTTAATTATTTGTTACTTTTATTTCTTATTTTTCTTTTGGTATTTTTCTTAAAACTGCGTTGTTGGTTAAGGGCTTGTCAGTATGCATTTCACTGCAAGGTGTTGTATTTGGGCGCATGTGACAAATACAATTTGATTTGATAGGGCTCTGGTTAAAAAGTAGCGCACTATGGGTCAAAAGTAGTGCACTATACAGTGAATGACGTGCCATTTGGGACGCATCCTTGATCTTACCACAGAGTCGCGTAGTTTCCCGGGCAGGGGGTCTTTGATCTCCAGAGGAGGCTCCTCCGGGGTCCGGCTCTCCAGCTCGGGAAAGAATTTAGATCGGACCAGAGACCTAGAGAGAAAACCACATACAGTGTATGATATGAGTGACAGGGTAGAGTTGATCTTAGGACAGTAGCTAGGATCAGGGAATATTAGTGAGTTTCAAGGTGGGTAGGTAGGTGTGTATATATATATATATACACACACACACACACACACATCTCATTGTCATCTACATCATTGTCGGAACTAGAAGCACAAGCATTTCGCTACACTCGCATTAACATCTGCTAACCATTTGTATGTGACAAATAAAATTTGATCTTATTCATCACAGAGATACTGATGAGCTGTCCATTGACCAGACAGAGAGCAGAAAAAAGTAGTGTTGTCACGATAGCAGAATGTTGACTTCGATACCGATAACAGGTTTAGTATCACGATGATAAAACGATACCACATAAAAATAAAAAAACCGGGGATGCACTGTGAGATGGTCAGTTCTGGTTACTTTTTTGAAAAGGAGATTCAACTCCAAAATGACCACAAATCAAATGAAACAACCAATCCCTGATGCATTCTGTTTATGTCTTAAAATCAACTTGGGTAAAAACATAGGTACAGCAGACCCCCTTGTTGTATGAGACACTTTTTTTTTAAAAATGTGCCTTTGGAGGACATGCAATTCAATACTCATCTTTAAAACAAAAAGTAGTTAGGTCAACAGAGTTCATCTTTAAAAAAAAAAAGGAAATAGAGGAACTAACAGTACAGATAGAATAGCATTGTAAACTTATATGCTGACCGGACATACGCGTGAGTTTGTTCGCCCACACCAAAAGTGATCAGGACACGCAGGTTGAACTATCAAAACAATCTCTGAAACCAATTATATTAATTTGAGGACAGGTCAAAAAGTCATAAACATTTAATGGCAATTTAGCTAGCTAGCTTGCTGTTGCTCGCTAATTTGTCCTGGTATATAAACATTGGGTTGTTATTTTACCTGAAATGCACAAGGTCCTCTACCACGACAATTAATCCACAGATAAAACGGTAAACCGAATTAGTTTCTCGACATATCTCCTCCTTCCGCCAGGCTTCTTTTTCTTCTTTGCACTTTATATGGCGGTTGGCAACCAACTTTACAGCATTACTAAAACCAACCGAAGTGTGGACCTAAGTTCATTTTTCAATTCCCCACGTGGGTATATGCTCCTACCAACCAATGAGGAGATGGGAGAGGCCGGACTTGCAGCGTGTTGAGCGTCACAAATAGAACCAATTGCTATTTTAGCGCTTGGCTACACAGACGCTTGCTTGAGGCGCACGAGCAGTGTGGGTGCAATGATTGAATAACATGCATGTGTACATTTATTTGCAGCTTGTGCTGTGGTCAGCATGTAAAGGGGCCTAGCCCAAATCATGAAAACCAGCCCCAGACCATTATTCCTCCTCCACCAAACTTTACAGATGCCACTATGCATTCGGGCAGGTAGCGTTCTCATGGCATCCGCCAAACCCAGATTCAGCCATCAGACTGCCAGACGGTGAAGCGTGAATCATCACTCCAGAGAACGCGTTTCCACCGCTCCAGAGTCCAATGGTAGAGAGCTTTACACCACTCCAACCGACACTTTGCATTGCGCATGATGGTCTTAGGCTTGTGTGCGGCTGCTTGGCCATGGAAACCCATTTCTCGAAGCTCTTGACGAACAATTATTATGCCGACGTTGCTTCCAGAGGCAGTTTGGAACTCGGTAGTGAGTGTTGCAACCGAGGACAGACGATTTTTACAAACTGCGCATTTCTAGCACTCGGCTGTGCAGTTTTGTGAGCTTGAGTGGTCTCCCACTTCGTGGCTGAGCCGTTGTTGCTCCTACTCGTTTCCACTTCACAATAACAGCACAGTTGACCGGGGCAGCTCTAGCGGGGCAGAAATTTGACTCAACAGTCAAGTGGCGACTCCGGGATGCTGGCCTTCTAGGCCGAGTTCCTCTGTCTTGTGTCTGTTCTTTTGCCCATCTAAATCTTTTATTTTTATTGGCCAGTCTGATATATGGCTTTTCTTTGCAACTCTGCCTAGAAGGCCAGCATCCCGGAGTCGCCTCTTCCTCTTCACTGTTGACGTTGAAACTAGTGTTTTGCGAGTACTATTTCATGAAGCTGCCAGTTGAGGACTTGTGAGGCGTCTGTTTCTCAAATTAGACACTCTACTGTACTTGTCCTCTTGCTCAGTTGTGCACCGGGCCCTCCCACTCCTCTTTCTATTCTGGTTAGGGCAGTTTGTGTTGTTCTATGAAGTGAGTAGTACACAGCGTTGTACGAGACCTTCAGTTTCTTGGCTTTTTCTTGCATGGAGTTTCAGAAGAAAGTTATTTGTTTCTGGCCATTTTGAGCCTGTAATCGAACCCACAAATGCTCCAGATACTCAACTTGTCTAAAGAAGGACAGTTGTATTGCTTATTTAATCAGGACAACAGTTTTCAGCTGTGCTAACATAATTGCAAAAGGGTTTTCTAATGATCACTGAGTCTTTTAAAATGCTAAACTTGGATTAGCTGACACAACGTGCCATTGGAACACAGGAGTGATGGTTGCCGATCATGGGCCTCTGTACGCCTATGTAGATATTCCATTAAAAATCAGCCGTTTCCAACTACAATAGTCATTCACAACATTAACAATGTCTGCACTGTATGTCTGATCAATTTGATGTTATTTTAAAAATGGACAAAAAATGTCCTTGTTTTTTAAAGAAAAGCACATTTCTAAGTGACCCCAAACTTTTGAACGGCAGTGTATTTATTTTAAAAACAATATACAGTGCCTTGCGAAAGTATTCGGCCCCCTTGAACTTTGCGACCTTTTGCCACATTTCAGGCTTCAAACAAAAATATATAAAACTGTATTTTTTTGTGAAGAATCAACAACAAGTGGGACACAATCATGAAGTGGAACGACATTTATTGGATATTTCAAACTTTAACAAATCAAAAACTGAAAAATTGGGCGTGCAAAATTATTCAGCCCCCTTAAGTTAATACTTTGTAGCGCCACCTTTTGCTGCGATTACAGCTGTAAGTCGCTTGGGGTATGTCTCTATCAGTTTTGCACATCGAGAGACTGAATTTTTTTCCCATTCCTCCTTGCAAAACAGCTCGAGCTCAGTGAGGTTGGATGGAGAGCATTTGTGAACAGCAGTTTTCAGTTCTTTCCACAGATTCTCGATTGGATTCAGGTCTGGACTTTGACTTGGCCATTCTAACACCTGGATATGTTTATTTTTGAATCATTCCATTGTAGATTTTGCTTTATGTTTTGGATCATTGTCTTGTTGGAAGACAAATCTCCGTCCCAGTCTCAGGTCTTTTGCAGACTCCATCAGGTTTTCTTACAGAATGGTCCTGTATTTGGCTCCATCCATCTTGCCATCAATTTTAACCATCTTCCCTGTCCCTGCTGAAGAAAAGCAGGCTCAAACCATGATGCTGCCACCACCATGTTTGACAGTGGGGATGGTGTGTTCAGGCTGATGAGCTGTGTTGCTTTTACGCCAAACATAACGTTTTGCATTGTTGCCAAAAAGTTCAATTTTGGTTTCATCTGACCAGAGCACCTTCTTCCACATGTTTGGTGTGTCTCCCAGGTGGCTTGTGGCAAACTTTAAACGACACTTTTTATGGATATCTTTAAGAAATGGCTTTCTTCTTGCCACTCTTCCATAAAGGCCAGATTTGTGCAATATACGACTGATTGTTGTCCTATGGACAGAGTCTCCCACCTCAGCTGTAGATCTCTGCAGTTCATCCAGAGTGATCATGGGCCTCTTGGCTGCATCGCTGATCAGTCTTCTCCTTGTATGAGCTGAAAGTTTAGAGGGACGGCCAGGTCTTGGTAGATTTGCAGTGGTCTGATACTCCTTCCATTTCAATATTATCGCTTGCACAGTGCTCCTTGGGATGTTTAAAGCTTGGGAAATCTTTTTGTATCCAAATCCGGCTTTAAACTTCTTCACAACAGTATCTCGGACCTGCCTGGTGTGTTCCTTGTTCTTCATGATGCTCTCTGCGCTTTTAACGGACCTCTGAGACTATCACAGTGCAGGTGCATTTATACTGAGACTTGATTACACACAGGTGGATTGTATTTATCATCATTAGTCATTTAGGTCAACATTGGATCATTCAGAGATCCTCACTGAACTTCTGGAGAGAGTTTGCTGCACTGAAAGTAAAGGGGCTGAATAATTTTGCACGCCCAATTTTTCAGTTTTTGATTTGTTAAAAAAGTTTGAAATATCCAATAAATGTCATTCCACTTCATGATTGTGTCCCACTTGTTGTTGATTCTTCACAAAAAAATACAGTTTTATATCTTTATGTTTGAAGCCTGAAATGTGGCAAAAGGTCGCAAAGTTCAAGGGGGCCGAATAAATTTCGCAAGGCACTGTATATGAATACATAATTCTAATACCGGACCGTATGTGTAGTTGCGAAAAAGTACAGAGGTTTCGGTATGCCATGCAACACTAAAGAGTAGAGGTATACTGACCACAGGATGACAGGGTCACTGCTTTGGCGGCTCAGGTGGTAGGAGAGGGCCAGGAGCAGACCACAGAACACTGAAAACAGCACTGGCACATGGGGATGTTCCCAGGGCGCATTGATAGCCCCGAGGCAGAATCCATAGAGCAACGAGGCCACCAACACACTGCGTAACAGGCTGTAAAGCGACGACAGGGGGCTGGTGGTGGCTGTGGAGAGAAACCACACACACACACACACACAGGGTCAACAAGCATCACTCAACAAAAAAACAGAGAATTTACTTTGTGAATTACAGTGAATGGCATCTCACTGTTTGGACCTGTCTTACCTGTTCCCCCAAAAATGTGCATGTCGACCTGCTCCAGCAGACACATGAGGAAGGTATTGACCTGAGGTAGAAGCCCAAAAAGGAAAATGACGGGGAAACACAAGGCAAACACTGTGGGGGAAGAAAGAGACAGAGGGAGAAAGGCCTTGAGTTGGTTGGTCGCAACACAATACAAAAGACATAAAAGCACACAGCTAGAAGTTGCCAACACTGACTGACCTATGAGCACGTCCCTGGCACAGAGCAGGAAGTGAGCGGAGAAGAAGGTGACGCCGTAGAGTGAGAAGGGCTGCAGGTGGCCTGAGCGCCCCGTCAAGTCTAACACCCAGATGAGAGCACAGCACAGGCAGAAGTAGACGGGCCGACTGTACACGATGACCCAGTTATGGCCCTGACGGGTTAGACCAGACAGTCATCAGGGTGTGCCATCAAAAACAAGAATCAACGATAGATAGGTTACCAACTTGATAATGACCAAGACAGATGGTTGTGAATGACATCATCCACTTACATGCATTGGGGAGGCTGCATCTGGTTGAACACTCTGAGGAAGGAGAGAGTAATTTCAAGCGTGAACATTAGTTTACTTCAAGTTAACACTGGTCTATTGCGGTTCCACAAAAGTGTCGGCAGTTGATTTTTTTTTTACTGTATAACTGTTTTAATAAAAAGGGAATATAGTAATTGAATAGAACTTTATTGAATCCTTATGACTTGTGTCGCGTACCTTCAGTAGTGAGTACTGACAGCTGGCGATGACCAGGCAGAACTGGAAGACCCAGATGTCCCTGAAGAAGCCCTCCAGGAGCAGCAGGAACCCCAGGAAGGCCACCATGCTGGCCAGCACCACCGCAAACACATTCTCTCCTACACTGCGGTTCCTACAGGACAGACACAATGGAGGATAGGAGGTCATTTACTATCCAGGGTTGCAAAATTCCAGTAACGTTACAAAAATGCCCAGGTTTCCCAGAAAATGCTATATTTTGGGGGAAAAGCAGTAACCCTAACACTGTCACTCCACAGTATAGAAAATAACCTCTTAACGAAACCTTGGCTTCCTCCTCAGTACAGATGCCAAACATTGGATCATATTACCACTGCGATAAACTAGCTCGCTGCTGTGTCTCACCTGTCCAGTAGCGCCAGCAGGGCCAGGCGGTCGTAGCGTACCCTCAGCCACTTCCCTGGCAGCACCCAGAAACGGTAGTACTGTTTGGGCTTGGCCTTCTCCTCGATCATCAACGTGTTCTCGTGGGACTCATGCAGGGACTCATGGTCCAGGTCAAACTGGAGACAGAGAGGGGGATTCAAGTCAAACATCATGCGTATTAAAAAATAAATAAATAAAGCCACATTTACAGGAATATGCAAGGAAATGTCCAGGGGTTCATTTGTCTGAAACACATGACTTTGATTTGATTGATTAGGATCCCCATTAGCCAGCGCCAGTAGCAACAGCAAGTCTTACTGGGGGTCTGACATAACGGAAAAAAACACTAGACAAAATACTTTACAATTGACATACATTTAAAAACATTAACACGTAGTGTGTGTGTGCATCGATCAGATACACATACATGTCAGTACAAACACACAACAAGTAGGTTGCACAGGGGAGAAGTGTTCTGCCGTGAGGTGTCGCTTTATTTATTTTTTAAACCAGGTTTGCTGTTCACATGCACTATATAACATTGCAGGGAGTTCTATGCACTCATGGCTCTGTATAATACGCTGCGTTTCCTTACATTTGTTCTGGACCTGGGGACTGTGAAATGTTGGTGTAAGTGTGTGTGTGTGTGTCAGTGCTGTGTAGAAGTTGACTCGACAAACTATTTGGAATTTCCAACCCATTGTTTCTTATATAAACAAGAAGTGACGCAGTCAATCTTTCCTCAACTCTTAGCCAAGAGAGACTGGCATGCATAGTATTTATATCAGCCCTCTGATCACAATGAAGAGCAAGACGTCCCGCTCTGTTCTGGGCCAGCCGCAGCTTAACTATAACTTTCTTTGCAGCACTTGACCACATGACTGGACAATAATCAAGCTAAGATAAAACTAGAGCCTGCAGGACTTGCTTTGTGGAGTGTGGTGTCAAAAAAAGCAGAGCATCTCTTTATTACGGACAGGCCTCTCCCCATCTTTACAACCATTGAATCTATGTTTTGACCACGACAGTTTACAAATCTAAGGTAACACCAAGTCATTTTGTCTCAACTTGTTCGACAGCCACACCATTCACTACCAGATTCAGCTGAGGTCTAGAACTTAGGGAAAGATTTGTACCAAATACAATGCTCTTAGTTTTAGAGATGTTCAGGACCAGTTTACGACTAGCCACCCATTCCAAAACAGACTTTGTTAAGGGTTTCAGTGACTTCATTAGCTGTGGTTGCTGATGCGTGTCTGGTTGAATCATCAGCATACATGGACACACATGCTTTGTTTAATGCCAGATGCAGGACATTGCAGGACATTGGTTTCCATTGGCTTCCATTAAAGAAAGCCCTTCTATTAGATAGATTGCTCTGAATCCACGATATGTCAGAGGTTGAAAAGCCATAACACATCCATTGTCAACAACAGGTTATGGTCAATAAAATCAAAGGCTGCACTGAAATCTAAGAGTACAGCTCCCACAATCTAATTATTATCAAAGAAATTGATAATTAAATTGTGGGAGCTGTACTCTTAGATTTCAAATCAAATCAAATTTGATTTGATTTGAAATCTAAGAGTACAGCTCCCACAATCTAATTATCAATTTCTTTCAGCCAATCATCAGTCATTTGTGTCAGTGGAGTACATGTTGAGTGCCCTTCTCTATAAGCATGATGAAAGTCTGTTGTTATTTTGTTTTTACAGAGAAGTAGCATTGTATTTGGTCAAACACAATTTTTCCCAAAGGTTTACTAAGAGCTGGCAGCAAGCTGATTGGTCTGCTGTTAGAACCAGTAAAGGCAGCTTTACCACTCTTGGGTAGCGGAATGACTTTGGCTTCCCTCCAGGCCTGAGGACAAAGACTTTTCTCTAGGCTCAGATTAAAGATATGACAGGCAGGAGTGGGTATAGAGTCAGCTACCATCCTCAGTAGCTTTCCATCTAAGTTGTCAATGCCAGGAGGTTTGTCATTATTGATCGATAATCATTTTCCCACCTCTCCCACACTAACTTTACAAAATTCAAACTTGAAATGCTTCTTTCATTATTATTTTATTTTAAATATACATGAGTATGATGGCTCACTGTTCGTTGTTGGCATTTCCTGCCTAAGTTTGCCCACTTTACCAATGACGTAATAATTCAAATAACTGGCAACATCAAATGGTTGTGTGATGAATCAGCCATCTGATTCGATGAAAGATGGAGTTAAATTTGTCTTACTGCCCATAATTTCATTTAAAGTACTCCAAAGTTGTTTTCCGTCATTGATCTTGGCTTCATAATACAGTTTAATCTTCTTTTTGTTGAGTTAAGTCACATTTGTCAATTTACAGTAAGTCAGCCAGTCAGATGTGCACACAGACTTATTAGCCACTCCTGTTGCCCCATCTCTTTCAGCCATACAGTTTTTCAATTCCTCATCATTCCATGGAGCCTTAACAGTTCTAACAGTCCGTTTCTTAACAGGTGCATGTTTATCAATAATTGGAAGAAGCAATGTCATAAATTCATCAACTGTGGTGTCTGGATGCTCCTCATTAATCACGTCAGACCAACAAATATTTTTAACATCATCCACATAAGAGTCACAGCAAAATCTTTTGTATGATCTCTTATATACTATTTTAGGCCCAGCTGTTGGAACTTTGGCTTTCCTGGATATAGCCACTATATTGTGATCACTGTATCCAATGGGTATGGATACAGCTTCAGAACAAAGCTGTTGAAATAGGAATTAGAATGTCGTTTCCCCTCACCTCTGGCATCTCTGACATCTCCAGGGGCACCCTGCGTACCTGCATGCCCTGCAGAACCACGGGCCTGGGCTGGAGCATGGTGAGCACCGGGGCCCCCTCCTGGACATCAGTGGAAGTGAAGCTGGAGGATTGGGACTGTCGTTCCCGCTCCCTGAGAGGAGAAGAGGGAAAGGGGTCAGACATATCAAAATCAGTTTCGGGCAAAGAGCCTAAAGCGCATCAGAGAGAGACACGTACGCCACTGGGTCCTCATAACCGCCTCCAGCAGGTCCAAACGTGTACGATCTCTTCACACCTGGAAAAACACCAGCACAGCAACAACAATGAATGGAGACTACAACTACATTGTAAACTAGGACAGAATCATTTGCATTGCAAATCTAAATACATGAATGTCTCAGTAAAGCCTATGAACAATGGGGCTTATTTCTTGCTCTCTTCAGGATAGGTTAATTTAAGAGAGGGCACCCCGCCCCCCTCCAAGGTTCTAAAGCGAGCCTCAGCCTAGCATCACCACACACACACACACTCACCACCCTCGTCATAAAAGTAGTGCACAGCCCCCTCTGTGGTGTCGTCAAATGTTGAGGCCTCGTGGACCCCCCCGCGGGGCAGCAGTAGTGAGGTGGCGAACTGTAAGGCAGAGGGCAGGGTCCGGGTCCGCGAGTGTGAGGAGGTACGGGCACGCTGGAGGTCCTGGAGACTACAGGAAGATAGGAGCTGGGCTTTATGGAGCATGTACATACGGAGGTGACTGGCATAAGAGATGCAGTCGAAGTCGGAAGTTTACATTCACTTAGGTTGGCGTCATTAAAACTAGTTTTTCAACCACCCCACAAATTTCTTGTTAACAAAGTATAGTTCTGGCAAGTTGGTTAAGACATCTACTTTGCGCATGACAAGTAATTTTTCCAACAATTGTTTACAGACAGAAAATTCACTGTATCACAATTCCAGTGGGTCAGAAGTTTACATACACTAAATTGATGAAAATTATGTCATGGCTTGAGAAGCTTCTGATAGGCAAATTGACATCATTTGAGTCAATTGGAGGTGTACACGTGGATGTATTTCAAGGCCTACCTTCAAACGCAGTGCCTCTATGCTTGACATCCTGGGAAAATCAAACAAAATCAGCCAACACTTCAGAAAAAAAATTGTAGACCTCCACAAGTCTGGTTAGTAGTGCGCAAGTATAAACACCATGGGACCACGTAGCCATCATACCGCTCAGGAAGGAGACGCGTTCTGTCTCCTAGGGATGAATGTGCTTTGGTGCAAAAAGTGCAAATCAATCCCAGAACAGCAAAGGACCTATATCCACAGTAAAACGAGTCCTATATCGACGTAACCTGAAAGGCCGCTCAGCAAGGAAGTAGCCACTGCTCCAAAACCACCCTAAAAAAGCCAGACTACAATAAACAACTGCACATGGGGACAAAGACAGTACTTTTTGGAGAAATGTCCTCTGGTCTGATGAAACAAAAATAGACCTGTTTGGCCATAACGACCATCGTTATGTTTGGAGGAAAAAAGGGGATGCTTGCAGGCCGAAGAACACCATCCCAACCGTGAAGCACAGTGGTGGCAGCATCATGTTGTGGGGGTGCTTTGCTGCAGGAGGGACTGGTGCACTTCACAAAATTGATGGCATCATGAGGCAGGAAAATTATGTGGATATATTGAAGTAACATCTCAAGACATCAGTCAGGAAGTTAAAGCTTGGTCGCAAATGGGTCTTCCAAATGGACAATGACCCCAAGCATACTTCCAAAGTTGTGGCAAAATGGCTTAAGGACAACAAAGTCAAGGTATTGGAGTGGCCATCACAAAGCCCTGACCTCAATCCTATAGAAAATATGTGGACAGAACTGAAAAAGCATGTGTGAGCAAGGAGGCCTACAAACCTGACTCAGTTACACCAGCTCTGTCAGGAGGAATGGGCCAAAATTCACCCAGCTTATTGCGGGAGGCTTGTGGAAGGCTACCTGAAATGTTTGACCCAAGTTAAAAAACTGAAAGGCAATACTACCAAATACTAATTGAGTGTATGTAAACTTCTGACCCACTGGGAATGTGATGAAAGAAATAAAAGCTGAAAGAATAATAGTAGAGAGAATTATTTCTAACATTTTACATTCTTAAAATAAAGTGGTGATCCTAACTGACCTAAAACAGGGAATTTTTACTAGGATTAAATGTCAGGAATTGTGAAAAACTGAGTTTAAATGTAGTTGGCTAAGGTGTATGTAAACTTCCGACTTCAACTGTATAGCAAGCACACTGGTGTGGAAGTGTTTGACTGGACCAACCTGGGTGGGGAGCCCATGGTAGAGGGGGGTGGTGTGGGGTTGCTCCCCGCGTTGTGTCGCCTGCGGATGGCCTGAGTCCTCTTCACACTGCTCATCGAGTCCCGCTTGCCCCCCTCCTCTGGGGCCAGAGCTGGGGCAGCAGATATTCACATTAGTACAAGGACGTTCATTTCAGATTGAATTCTAGAAATACCTGACCCTGATTAATGGAGTAAATATAGCAAACAATCCAAATTTCAATGAAACAGTTACACATTTCAGAGCTTTCCAACTTGAATGGGACTGTTTAAAAGTAAGGTTTGCTGATCTAGAATCAGTTTAGCCTTTTTTATTATAATGAAATGGAAAGGGGCGATCTGATCCTAGATCAGCACACGTTATGAATAAAGGCCCAAAGTTAGAGAGAGTATATCTCACCTCCCCCCACAGCTCCCTCCTCCACCAGTTCCCCGGCCCTCCAGCCCGTCTGGTTGCCAGCCCAGGAGCCTCCCAGAGAGTCCAGGCGATGGTGGTGAGTTCCAGGGAAGCCGTCTGTGTGGCTGGTCCGGGCCTCCAGGTCTGACTTGGAGACGGTGAGGGGTCGTGGAGCAGGGGTGGAGGAGGTCAGCATGGTGGAGGGCAGGGCCACAGTGTTAGTGTGGCCCCCACCGGCCCCGTCCATACTGAGCACCCTGGCGTGAGTTTTAGCACTAGCTGTGCTAGCTGACCTCTGAGCCCTTTGGGAGTGGGATGGGCCAGCTGTCTCAGACAACTCTCCTTCCCTAGGGTTGGGCAGTTGGGTGGAGGAGGGCGGGTTCGTAATGCCAGCGTTAGCGAGGTCAGGGGAGTAGCAGGAGGTAGAGGAGCTCGAGTCGTCATCGTCGTCGTCGTCAGAGCTGTAGCGTCTCTGGGAGCCCAGACTTGAGCCGGCGCTCATGTCACTGCCGTCATCCTCGTCACTGGAGTCTTCAAACAGGCTCTCACTGTAGGCCTTAGCCCCCAGCCGGCTGCGCACTGGGATGTAGTCTCTGTGCTGCCCGTGGTGCCGCCTGTAGGAGCCGCAGTCAAAGCTGCTGCTTCCCGCTCCACCTCGCTTACGAGGGGCTTTCCTGCGGCCAGGCCGGTGGCCCACACTACTGCCACCGGTCCGCAGCAGCTTCAAGTCTTTGGGGCGCACCACCTGCTGGGCCTGCAGAGAGGACTGCTCAGAGTGCAGGAATGGGGTGGAGGAGACGGGCAACGCAGGCTCGGAACACACTAGACCCAGGGCCAGCCCTGACGGCACCGAGCTGGCCTGCCTCGGAGGGGGGAGGGGGGGAACCCTCCTGTCCAGATCACAGGACTCGGAGTGCCCACTACTGGAGGGAGAGGAGTCCTGGAGGGAGGGGGGCTGTACAATATCTGAGTGGACAGGTGGCAAATCTTCCCCTTCGACTAGTGTCCTATCAAGCTCCTGGCCCAGAGAGCACTCTTTGGCGGGGGAGCGCAGCAGTTCACTGTCCGACAGGTCGTCAGTATCACTTCCCCCCTGCAGCACTGGCTCCTCTGCTGGCTCTAGGGTACTGATGCCCAGGGCTGGGGCAGAGGTCGGTGTCCCTGCGTCTATGTTCCGTGGCAGGCTGAGTGAAGGGCTCTCCAGCTGGGTGGAGTCAGTCTTCTCACTGCGGTAGCTGCTGACGGTGCTGAGGGTCTCGCGGTCCGTGGCCGCCCCACCCCCACTGAAGCAGCTGTCTGTGGAGCCAGCAGCCAAGGCCACCCCACTGCGGCTGCCTGGGTGCTCTGTTCCTGGGGCGAAGGCCACGGGGTCAAGGCCCAGCCCCAACAGGTTCTCACTCAGCTCCTCACTCAGACTGCTCTTTATGAGAGGGCTGATGGGAGTGTCCCCCAGGCTCCCCGACTCAGCAGAGGGGCCAAGGGGGGAGTATGCTCCCATCACAATCACATCCTCGTCAGGACTCTGCTGGGACAGCTGCTCCAGCATCCCCTCAATCTCTTCCAACTGGCCCTTCTCTCCTCCGTCTTCCTGACTGGAAGGTGAGGGGGGGATGGAGATGCACTCCCCAGGTTGTAAGCTACCAAATCCCCCTGACATCCCTGCTCCCACTCCCCTTAGACCAGGGAACTCTCCTCCTAGGGCAGCAGCCAAGCAGGACTGAACCATGTTGGCAACATCTGAAAGAAGTGAAAATCCAAACTAAGTACACACGACAAAGCAAAGATCAACATAGCTAACGTGTTTTGCGTTGGATTAAAAATAAACATTATATCACCATTTGCACATGGACAAAAGATTCTAGGTCTATTTCCAGTGTAACGCTATGCTTACGGATCGGGTCCTGGGAGCTGTGGCGGAGGATCTCCCGGTGTGCTGACGTGACAATCAAGTTGTTGCTGCCTTGCTCTCGCATCAGATCCTTGATATCTGAGAAGAGAAGAAGCAGTCCCTAAATTACACTGTTGCCCATGTTGGGTTAAAAAAAAAAAAAAACACAGCAACTCTTAGTCAGATCTACTTTACCAACCACAACACTGCGGTTAGAGTGGAGTTAGATTAATGCTATACCCTTGGAGCCTCCACTGTCATCAAGCTGAGGCAAAAACTCCTGAGGGGAAACAAAAACATTTGTTGGATTAAGAATGAATATCACAGGAATATAGATCATTTGTATGGGATTAAACAACCCAATCATTTCATGTTCCTGTGCAGTGTGCATGAAGGGTGCAGTTTGTTGCATGGAACTATGTTAAAAGAGTATGGATGTGTGCGGTGTAAATGCAAGGCAGTCCTCACCGACACCTGGTTGAGTCCAAACAGAGAGTGCTGGGAGCTGCAGCGAACTGGAGGTGTTGAGTTGACCTTCCTGAACACAGTCATCTCCACACCAACATTGCTGTCCCTGAGAGGGGAACATAGCAACATGAGAAAACATAACACTAAAATCTGGCCACAATCATGTGAAATAACAGCCCTCAAGGCATCAACACAAATGAGCCTCTTCACTCAGATGTGCATAGAATGACATCTTGTTTTGACATGATTTAACAGAAAAAAAGGATTCCATTAGGATTTGGAAATCTCCACCAGTACCCATGCTGATTCCCGTCGTGGCCTCCGGACCCATCATCCCCCTCTTCTAGCCGTGGGGCGTCGGTTATGAGCGAGGCCTGCCTCTTCTCCACTATCTCCCCCAGGTCGAACATGGCATGGAGGCGAAAGTTCACTGCCTTTATGACAGTGAAGAAGGCTGCCACCACAGCACAGTACACACCTGCCACAACCAGGCTGGGGGGGAGAGACTGGACGGAAGGACAAGAGAGGGGAGGGGAGAAGAAAGATTGAGTCCAGAGCTGGGAATAAAAGTAGGCTAGCCCATGATGAGGGTAATGAAACAACGCCTTGTTCTCAATACCAGTAAAAGAACAAATGGTTCACCTAGATAGGCAGGCACATGGACAAATTGGGCATCACATTACAGACAAGGAAGACCACTCTTCAAAGATGACAGCTTGAGAGGACATAACATGTCTGGTTTACAGGTAACAAGCTTCACTAGAGCAAATATTAACACGTTTGACCACAAAAGCTTAAACATGAAAGTAAGAGAAGGAATGCTGTTTTGAATTGGGAGGGGAAAATGGTAGTCTGTTCCACTTTATTACCAACATCATCCTTTTCTCCTGTCCTATGATAAAAACTAGTTTGACCTGAATAGTGGCTGATACTGCACTAATAAATGTGTATGTAAAAAGTGCCTGACAAACATGACACCCAGTCAAAATGAATTTTTCCACCCTTTTTATCTACCATAAATTGTCCCCTCCATGAATACTCACCATGTAAAGCAGGAAAGGGAAGGCCAGGAGAAAGATCCAGAGGTACAGGTGGAAGCAGTTGGAGAACGTGCTCTGATGGGGGTCCACATACCAGCCTCCTGTGAGCGAAGCCCACACCCCCTGCCGCAGTATCTGAAGAGCTTGGGAACCCATTGTCCCCCTCAGAGCAGCCAACCCAGGGTTCCAAGGTTTCCTCTAAGGCTGGAGCTCCAGACGGTCCAGTTGTAGCCACCCGTTCACGTATCTACAATGGCACTTCCATTGAGGATGAAAAGTTAATGAGTCAGTTGAAGACAGTCCTCTTCACTTTCTGGTGTATAGTCCTTAGTGTATCTCAAGGGAGGCTGTGCATGTTCTTGCTCCAGACTGGGCTGCTTTGCTGTGCAGTTCTTGCAAAAAAGTAATCCTTGCTTTATATGGAGAATTCGTTTTTGGCACACTGGTGGTGACCCACTGACTAAATAACATTCATCTGGAAGAAAAATCACAACTGCTTTGGTTGGTTTCTTCACACATTTCCAGCATTTTGAGTCACACGTCAATAAATTAAGAGTAGGTCCTGATAACATCCTTCAGAGGAAGACGCTGTGCACCGCTCTAATGTCACAGGCAATCATAATAATGCTCCTACTCAGAGATGGAGCCGTAACTAGGTTGGACTCATTTCTTTAGATATGTACTTCGGAGTCCTCAACCTCACGAGACCGGAAGCTTTATGAATCCTGAGAAATTATCAGAATAGCCATTTGCAATGATACTCCATAGATATATATGTATACTACTACCCTAAAGTATCTGAATCAGCAAATGCAGAAAGCTAGCTAGCTACCCATTAGCCATTCGGGAGCTTAGTTCATAACCCAACTAACTAGGAATTCTATTTTTCATGACCCCTTGGTAGCAATAACGTTAGCGTCAAGGCCAACACTACTCCCACTAGCCTGTTACCTACTGACTGATATACACAATATCACTTATTTTACTGTTATCTAAGTTAGCTGGCTAGGTAATGCTAGCTAGCAGCTGCCTACATGTTATTTTAGCTATCAACAATTTCCTCCAGACGTTATTTGCCAACCAATGCACTCCACCAACAAACATAGCAAGCTACCTAGCTGATTTGTCAACTGAAAACACTTAACATTAGATACATGCTAACGTTAGCTATAACCAAATAGTTAGCAGTTAGCTATATGCCAACCATTGTGCTTCCAAAACAAGACACCAACATGTCATTTCGAGATAATACTTATAAACAAATGCATTATGTGTCGGATTAAACAGAATGGCCAACATAGAGATTTGGCAGCAAATACATCATGGACGCTCGATTAGCATGCTAGTTAGGCCACATCAAAATAAAACAGCCCACGCTAAATTAGCTATCAGAATTGAGACGGAGTGTTTGGCTAGATAGAAAACTTGGTAACCTCTCGTGATAACTATATAGTATTCAATTGTTTATCGACGACTCCCTTAGGTAAATCAACGCTGCTCAGCTGTGCCTCTTCTCTTCCGTGTAAAGCAGTAACGTCGTTAGCTAGCTAAAGAATCTCGGATTTTTCCTTACCACTGCGGGTTGTTAGCTAGTACATTTGGCTAGTTTACCACAGTTGGCTATCATTGTTTTCAGGTGATGGTGGCATTTCTTCTTTGGAAAGACACTGTGGATATCTACTTTTTGTTTCAGAAAAACTGTCAGTTTGTACAGATTTGCGTCATTGCCCTTATCATGTGTTCGCTAGCTGGATAGCTAGCGTTAAAAAGCTCCTATTCGTTAGCTCGCTAGCTGCTACAATCATATTCACACTGGAAGCAAAAACCCACACAGGAAGAGAATGACATTCCACAGTGTCATTTTGGTCGTGTTGCATTAGTCATTCTTCTAATATGTAGCTAGCTATAGTTCCACAACAACTTTTACAATTGGTGAACAGAAAGCACAGCCTCAAAATTAAATTTAAAAAAGACAGCAAAGAAACTGATTGCTATGACAATCAGTACCGCATAATAATCCAAGATTGTTTGCCAGATGCTGATAACATGATCATGTCGCTCTGCATCTTTATAAACGCGCTTCCAAACAGTTTTCACACATTTCTTTTCACAGTTTTTGTTAATATACAGTTTTTTTCCCCTTTAATATTTGTATAGGTCTAGGAGTTCTGGAACTTTAGGGGGAAAATGTTATTGTAATTTTATTCTCACATTACTGGGCACATGAGGAAATTAATTCTGATGTGATATTCACAAAACAATAAAAGACAGTCTTTCTAGCCCTAGGTCTGGGATTTCTGAGACTACTGTTCTTTGACCATAAGTTTAGCTTTGTTCGATTTCAGTGCAGCCTTAGATGTTATTGATCATAATTTGTTATTGAAAAAACAAGCTTATTATGACTTTCAATCACATGGTTGGAGAAGTACTTATCCAATAGAATCCAGAGAGTGTTCTTCAATGGAAGCTTCTCCAACATCAGACATGTACACTGCGGTATCCCTCAGGGCAGTTGCCTTGGGCCGTTACACTTCCCTGTTTTAACAAATGATTTGCCATCTGATTGCTCACTCTACACAACAGCACCTACAGCCAGTGACCTCACTGAGACTCTTGGTAAGGAGTTACAGTCAGTGTCAGAATAGGTCATTAACAATAAACTGGTCTGAAATACATCTAAAACCAAAAGCTTTGAATTTAGTTCAAAGCATTCTCTTAGACCTTAACCTCAACTGGAGTTGTGCATAAAAGGTGTGACCATTGACCAAGATGAAGAAGCTGAACTCCTAAGAGTAACACTGGTCAGTTATCATGGTCAAGTCATATTGACAAAGTCGTTGTGAAGATAGGGCGAGGTATGTATGTTATAAAAATATGTTTTGCGCTTTTGACACAAAGATCAACTGTACTAGTTGTTCAGGCTCTGATCTCGTCCCATCTTGATTACTGTCCGGTAATATGGTCAGGTGCAGCAAAGAAATACCTAGCAAAGCTGCAGCTTGCTCAAAACAAAGCAGCACGCCTTTCCCTTAACTGCACACAAAGAACTAACATCAACAACATGCAAAAAAGCAAGTTTAGCTTAAAAAACAGATGTAAAAAAAAACATATTGTATCACAGCGCCTCTCCTCTTCTAAAGATCTGTTTTAACTGTACTGTATAAGAATATGAATATGTACAGTGCCTTCAGAAATAATTCATACCACTTGACTTATTCCACAAAAAGTGTGTTACAGCCTGAATTCAAAACGTATTAAAAAAATGTTTTTCATCCATCTACACACAATACCCCATAATGACAAAGTGTTGTTGTTGTTTTATAAATTTGTGCAAATACAGAAATATTTCATTTACATAAGTATTCACACCCCTGAGTCAATACTTTGTAGAAGCACCTTTGGCATTGACTAAAGCTGTGAGTCTAAATGGGTTAGTCTCTATGAGCTTTCCACACCTGTATTGTGAAACATTTCCCCATTATTCTTTTCACAATTCATTAAGTTTTGTCAAGTTGGTTGATGATCATTTGCAAGCGTTGCCATAGATTTTCAAGCAGTTTTAAGTCAAACCTGTAACTAGGCCACTCAGGAACATTCAATGTCATCTTGGGAAGCAACTCCAGTGAATATTTGGCCTTGTGGATTAGGTTATTGTATGTAGTTCTGTCTTTGAGCTGTTCTTGTCTATTTATGTTCTGTGTTATGTCATTCTGAATTATCTTTAATGTTTTGTGTGGATCCCCAGGAAGTGCAGCTACTGCTTTTGCAACAGCTAATGGGGATCCTAATAAAATACCAAATACTTGTTGAAAGGTGAATTTGTCTCCCAGTTTCTGTTGGAAATCAGTGCATGTGCTTAGCTCTATTCTGTTTCCTTATATAAAAAAATAAGTCCCTTGTCTTTGCCAATGACAAGCATGCCCATAACATGATGCAGCCACCAACATGCTTGAAAATATGAAGAGTGAAACTCTGTGATGTGTTGTATTGGATTTGCCCCAAACATAGTGCTTTGTATTCAGGACAAAACATGTATTTGCCACATTTTTAGCAGTTTTACTTTAGTGTCTCATTTCAAACAGGATGCATGTTTTGGAATATTTTTTATTTGCAATCTCCATAGACAAACATTGGCAGTAGAATGGCCTTACTGAAAAGCTCAGTGACTTTCAATGTGACACCGTCATAGGATGCCACCTTTCCAACAAGCCAGTTTGTTAAATTCCTGCCCTGCTAGAGCTGCCCAGGTTAACTGTAAGTTAAGTGGAAGTGGAAACGTCTAGGAGCAACGACGGCTGACAATGCCATTCTAGACAATTCTGTGCTTCCAACTTTGTGCCAACAGTTTGGAGAAGGCCCTTTCCTGATTCAGCATGACAATGCCCCTGTGCACAAAGCAAGGTTCCATACAGAAATGGTTTGTCGAGATTGGTGTAGATGACTTCAGCCCCATCGAACACCTTTGGGATGAATTGAAACACGGACTGCGAGCCAAGCCTAATCGCCCCAAATCAGTGCCTGACCTCACTAATGCTCTTGTGGCTGAATGGAAGCAAGTCCCCTCAGCAGGTTAGTATTGTGGAGTAACTACAATGTTGTTGATCCATCCTCAGTTTTCTCCTATCACAGCCATTAAACTGAAACTTTCTTAAAGTCACCATTGTCCTCATGGTGAAATCCCTAAGTGGATAACTTCCTCTCCTGCAACTGAGTTAGGAAGGATGCCCGTATCTTTGTAGTGACTGGGTGTATTGATACACCATCCAAAGTGTAACTAATAATATCACCATGCTCAAAGGGATATTCAATGTATACTTTTTTACCCATCTACCAATAGGGGCCCTTCTTTGCAAGGCATTGGAAAACCTCCCTGGTCTTTGTGGTTGAATAATTTAAAAAAAAATGACTGCCCCGAATGAGGGACCTTACAGATAATTGTATGTGTGGGTACAGAGATGAGGTAGTCATTCAAAAATCATTATTATTGCACACAGAGTGAGTCCACACAACTCATAATGTGCCTTGTTAAGTACAGTTTTACTGCTGAACGTATTTAGGCTTGCCATAACAAAGGAGCTAAATATCTACTGACTCAAGACATTTCAGCTTTTCATTTTGAATTAATTTGTAAAATGTCTAAAAGCATAATTCCACTTTGACATTATGGGGTATTGTTTGTAGGCCAGTGTATAAGTCAAGGGATGTACTGTATGAATAGTGTGTAAATAGTATTTTTGTTGTCTCTTGGTGTCTTTCCAATATATAACTCTTGTTTTTTAAATGTAATGTCATAACTTATGTTGTTCTTAACTATAACTGTTCTGCACTTTGTTATGTATTTGCATGTTTTATGTGGACCCCAGGAAGAGTAGCTGCAGCATGTGCAGTAGCTAATGGGTATCCTAATAAACTAAACTTTGAAATAGGTCTACTAGGCTAAGAAGTTGGTATAATGAACCCTGTGCTTGAATATCATGTGCAATGTTGGTTGGTTTATGTCATTATTGACAGTAAAGTCATCTGGTTGTTCTCTGAAATGTAGTCTCTAGTGTCTGCACAGTTGCAGCAACAAAAAAAAAGAGGTAGGCGGAGATAGATAATGGGATAACTGGGGTTGTCTTTACTGAGATGTCTCAATTCAAGGAGTAGACAAACGATTGGAGGAGACTGGCAAATGTGCGATCTCGTGAGAAACGAGTCAGAGACAATGAACCTATAGTTTTGGACTGTAGATGGCACTGTTCCCATTCCAATATGCCACTGGCTGTGATGTGTCTCAAGCTTTATAAATACAGTATCCAGACATGAAGCAGGCACAACTGGTCCTGGTGTACAATGAGTGTTTAGTGCTGATTGATTTTGTTCATTAGAATTACATCCTGACAAGCAGGTGAAATGGATCCACTCCCAAACATAACAGTTCTGAAGCATTCAGACACGGCAGTAGGCAACCCACTTCCATCCCTATAGGCCTAACCCCAGCCCTTAGACCATTCAGTGGAGGAGACGATGAAACTCTGATGCTATGGCTTATATCTACACAGTGGTACATGTATTCGTTTGTATAGAAAGACATCCTCCAAAGGTAAAGTAGTCTTGGAACTAACCTGCTAGTCACCCAGAAGCTGACGCTAGTTTATGAAATGGCTCAACACAACCTTACTTGACACTGGATGTTACATTGTCATGTGACAGTTCAGTTTAGCTAGTTGGATAGACAAATTAGATTGCATACCTACCACTAAATGAATGCACATGACATTTGAAGGTATCCCTGAAGATGCCAAGTCATGTTTATGCTGTCATTATGGTGGCTGTGTGCAGGGGGTGTTTGTAGGATTTGAAGACACTGGGTGGGGGCTTAGCCAAAAACCAGTAGGGGGGTCTGGGGGCATTTCCCTCTGGCAATTTGTATTATCATTTAACAGCCTGAATTCAGTGTACTTTGAGATGATCATTGAGAGATTAGAACATTGAGAGATTAGATGTTGTTCAGGTAACTTGAACCTTCCCACATTGCCAGTACTCAATTACAGTTGCTACTTTGGGTCTCTCTACTCTGGAACACTTTCTACTCTCTTCTCTGGAACACATACAGTACATCTAGTGTATTGCAAAAAAACACTGAACAACTTCCAACATAGACTCTGACCTGTCCAATGAGCCAAACTGATTCAATAATCCCACAGTACCCAATCAAATTGTATTTATTTATATAAAGCCCTTTTTTATCAGCCCAACACCCTCTCTTTCTCTCCCTCTCTCACACACACTTTTGTGGGGACCAAACAATTGCTTCCCATTCAAAATCCTATTGTCCCTAACCCTATCCCTAACCCTAACCCTTAACCTAACCCTAACCCGAACCATAATTGTAACCCTAACCCTAAACCTAACCCCTAAGCCTAAAATAGCCCTTTTCCTTGTGGGGAATGGCGAAATGTCCCCATTTGTTCCCCATAAGGATAGTAAAACACAAACACACACATACGCACGCACACACACACACAGTGCAGTGATTTGAATCTATTAAGCAGCTTTAAGTGATACAGTCTGCGTGCTCACCCCTCCTCTGCATTCTGCATTCTGTGTCTTGTCTGGTGTCTCTCTCCATCATCTATTATTTTGTTGCTCTCTTTGCGTCTGACTGGTGTATCTCGCTCCATCATATCCTAATCTTCTGTTGCTGTCTCTGTGTCTTGTCTGGAGTGTCTCTTTAGTTTTGCAATCCAAAACAGTCAAGGGGATACTGGGGTAGCTGAACTCGTTTTGGGCCAGTGTCTGAGTCATCTAAATGATCCTCTTCCCTACCATTTGCCCCTGGCTGCTGCTGTTCTAAATGCTCCACTGGCCTGTTCCACTGGCCTGCTGTTCTCATCTGTCCTCCCCCTTGGCTCATCTAAAAGGTAGAAGTGCAATGTTGTTAGTTTTACAGGGTGATTGCACTTCCTGATTTGGCCTCGTTTTAGATTTGGTTCATGAAGAAATGCTAGGGGCTATGACTAAATTCAGATGTGAGTTGGTTTCAGGGTATGGTTTGATGTGGGTGTTTCATGAGTGTGTTCACAGGTGAGAAGAGTCAGTGGTGAAAAAATTACCCAATTGTCATACTTGAGTAAAAGTAAAGATACCTTAATAGAAAAGGCCTCAAGTAAAAGTAATCCAGTAAAATACTACTTGAGTAAAAGTCAAAAAGTATTTGATTTTAAATATAAGTATCAAAAGTAATGTCATTGCTAAAATATACTCAAGTATCAAAAGTAAAAGTACAAATAATTTTAAAATCCTTTTATTAAGCAAAGCAGACGCCACACTTTTCTTGTTTTTAAATGTATGGATAGCCAGGGACACAATCCAACACTCAGACATAATTTACAAACAAAGCATTTGTGTTTTGTGAGTCCGCCAGATCAGAGGCATTAAGGATGACCAGGGAAGTTCTCTTGATAAGTGTGTGAATTGGACAATTTTCTGTCCTGCTAAGCATTTAAAATGTAACAAGTACTTTTGGGTGTCAGGGAAAATGTACGGAGTAAAAAGTACATTATTTTCTTTAGGAATGTAGTGAAGGAAAAACGACTTAAGTAGTACTTTAATGTATTTTTACTTAAGTACTTTAGCCACTGGGAAGATTTAGCCAAATTACTTCGCCAATTAGCTTCAGTCGGCTGGTATGTGGGACCTGACTTAGACTTTGGATAGCCTATCTCCGGGCTATACAATAAATTACACAATGCAAATTAGACACTATTTTCATGTTGGACACCTTTAAGTTTTCTCATTAAATGCATTCAATATTTGTAAATTAATTTCTACAGTTTATCATTGATTTGAGGTTTTAAGCTATTGGAATTTTAATATATTGTCCCATGTACATTGTGTAATTTACCGATGGGCCCTAACTAGCCCCATAGGGATATCCAAAGCCAACCCATATTTACCACATGTATTACGATTGGGTAGCGTACAGCTGCACTCCGAATTTATGATTACTCGTGTGTTGCCAGCTGTGGGCATGTGGGCAGGTTTGAAACAAACCCAACCTTCATTTACATTGTGATGCAGTTATGACCACAAGTCTCAAAAAATTGAGTTTCGTACAAGACTAACTTTATAATCAAAATGATCCTATTTACACTTTGTAGTCAATTTTGACAGTAGAATAAATGTTTCTGACTCATATTGATGCCACATAGTCTCTTTTCTAAATGAGAAGTTGGTTTTTAGGGGCAATTACTCTTGTAAGTCACTGTAAACTGACACGACCAGGGAACTCAACTGTAAAGAAAAATTCAAGTGTCCACACAACAGCGCAGCACCACTCCAAACATGACAGATAAGAAGCTACAGTACATAGCCCCTAGGTTATATGAATATAAAGTGACATGAGCCAAAAACAGACCTGTAGAATGAAAGAAGTCATAAGACCTCTATGATTCATTGGATTTTTTAGTTAAAATGTTACCCCCTTTTTCTCCCCAATTCCGTGGTATCCAATTGTTTTAACTTATCTCATCGCTACAACTCCCGTACGGGCTCGGGAGAGACGAAGGTTGAAAGTCATGCATCCTCCGATACACAACCCAACCAAGCCGCACTGCTTTTTAACACAGCGCGCATCCAACCCGGAAGCCAGCCGCACCAATGTGTCGGAGGAAACACCTGGCAACCTTGGTTAGTGCGCACTGCGCCCGGCCCGCCACAGGAGTCGCTGGTGCGCGATGAGACAAGGACATCCCTAACGGCCAAGCCCTCCCTAACCCGGACGACGCTAATTGTGCGTCACCCCACAGGGTTAAATATAATCTTGTATTCAATTTCAGCTTCAGTCCACAGGGGGGCACTGTGTCACTGTCAGAAGATATGTGCTTCAGGTAGAAAAAATGTCTCATCTCTTCGGTCTCAGCTAGCTAGCCAGCCAGTAGCTACCGAACTAGCCAGCCAAGCTAGCTACAGAAACTAAACCCATTTAAATACGCTCACTGGAAATAAACACTTTTCCTAATATCATGACTTATATCAAACATCCCAAGCTTGCCCATTCACTAAATATACTGTTAATTAACTCTGACTGGCTTTAGGATGCTGAGCGCTAACGCTAGCATATCAGCATTAGCCAACCCTTATACTGAGGGAGACTAGCTAGTTAGCTACCACCAACCCTGCACAAACCTGTGGCTAACTCTGCTGATGCACTTTGCCTTTCTAGCTGTTCTGCCCTTTCCACCCCATTCACTGCATCCTCAACCTGCTTGTATTTCTTTGCCTCTCTGTCAAAAGAAAGATGATGCAGACTCTGACTGAGTAACAGGCATTTTGCTGAGTGATGACATTGACATCTATCTGGTGCTGTAGGGGAGGGGTCAAGGGATGTGAGTGGTCCACTGCTTTGTGAAATCTCCACCAATCACAGCAGGCACTGCGTCACTCCAGGGGCTTCTTCCTAGTGCAGTATATTGGATTGTTTATTTTTGTTATTAAAATGTGTCATTCTTTTTTATTTTTGATCCTGAATAGTGCAATTGATGTGTGGTTATGCAAACTCATCACACTGAAATGTAACAAAAAAATGAAAAAACAATTTTGGACCATATAAAGGTTCAGGGCTGGACCAAAAACATCCAGGGTTGAAGCCCCGGAAGCCCCGGCCTAATGACGCCACTGGCTGTGTGTAGTAGTTCAAGTGCCACCCATTCATTTGATGAGGCCTTTGCACCCATAAAAAAGCCACACAACACAGGAGTATACGAAGTATATAACCAATTGTATTTCCCCTCTGTCAATGTACTGTACACATATTAAGGTTAATTTCACAGGAACACTTTACAATATCATTGAGTTAGGACAGGGATATACTCTGAGAAGTTTATGTTAAATGGCACGTCATAAAAAAAACCAAGATGAAATGACAGGAATTGAAAATGTAAACATGATACAACAGAGAGAATGGCAACAACAGACAAAGATAGCCAGGTTTTTCAATGTACATGAAATGAAGAAATGAATCAAAAGAGTGCACATCATCCTTTGTGTTTTCTCTTGATACGTTTACATACAATCACTAACCTGTCCTTAATGGAAATGTCATGTTATTCAACATTGCAAAAAATTAAATACTTATAATGTGTCTCTGTAGTCAGACAATGGTGTCTCATCATAGACAAAATGCTCCCTTTCATCTGTATCGGATTAAAAGGAAAACATTTTTTATAAACGGAACTGCAGGAATGGTAACAAGAGATACACAGAAGTATCTGAGAAGTAGCTATACAATTCACAAACCTTCAATAGTTCATCTCACAGAACAGTCTTTTATTCATGGGTAGAAAAACCAGAATACATGTTTGGTTTGCTTTCAAAGGTAACACAGTATTTATCTCTCAAAGAGATTTTTCTACTGTTTGTGCCTTTCCAGTTTTTTTTTGTGTGCCAATTTTGAAGAAGGAAAGCCGAAAGCCAGCCTCTTGACACAAGCTTGAACATGTCCCCCCCCCCCCCCCTCCCACAGGAACAACCAGAAAAAGTTATTCAAAAGTGACTGTGTCCTGCAGCTCCCTTTCATATTCACTGTCTCTACTTTCCTTATAGGGGGATCTGGCTGGAGTGTTGACAGTGGTAACCGTGGGGGCAGAACATCTCTCACATGTAGTATCTTTTTCATGTCTGTTCCCCCCCCCCCCCCCCCCCTGTCTACTCCAACAAACACAGAAGCAATGCTTTTTCAAACCCAATACATCTATACATACAAATATGTTTACAGAGCAATGTCTTTGCTACAGTAGTGTTTTGCTTTTTGAGATTTGTTAAGCTTGAGGAACTTGTTCCTGGATGGAATGAATGACACTGTCGGTTTGGTGATCTCTTCTCACACAGAGATGAGAGAATCCAGCTCATCTCATCCATCCAATGGTGTGGGTTTGTTGGCTAAATTATGCTGTGAACTGGTGTATTCCCTTTGAAAACCTGTATTTTCCCAAAAGGAAACATGGTTCAATGATATTGGACCATTAACATAGCACCATGGACAACCAGAGAGATAGACAGAGTTGAAAGCCGTTTTACGTGGGATAACACAAAATGGGTTAGGCTAGTCTGCAGAGAAGGTGGGTCACCCAATCTCCAAATATGGGTATGGCTTTAGTTTAATCTAGTAAACTCTACTGGGTTGCTCTGTCCTTATCTACCATAATGACCTTTCAGTACACACTGATACCGCTGACTTCATTACAAAGACATAGGGACTTGAGATAGAGCATGATGAACTGACATTCATGCAAACTTGGTTCTATAGTACAATGATTTAAACTGAGTTTTCACTGGGAACCATAACCATACAGTTGATAGATATTGGTGCTATATACAAACACAGCTAAATGGATATGCTTCTTATCCTGTATGAAATGGTATGTTATCCAATACAATATTTGGTATGTGATACAAATTCTCAAAGCATAATTTAACAGGAATTGTGGAAATACTGATCGCAAATTGGATTTATTTTTTTGTGTGCCACAAATGTAACAATTACACCCTACACTTTGGATATTTATCTAGACGATAATGTGGAAGTGAAATTCTTTGTGAGAACCCCCTTTCCATGATTTTCCTCTATCCCAGTGTACCCCAACAGTCCCAGAGTACCCCCAACAGCACACATCTTTGTTGCTGCCCCGGACAAACTCACCTGATTCAACTGATTGAGGGCTTGATGATTAGTTGACAAGTTGAATCAGGTGTGCTTCTCTGGGGTATTCGAGGACTGGAGTTGGGAAACCCTGCTCTAGCCTATCTCTCTCGTTCTCTCGTTCTCTATCCATCCCTCTCTTAGACATAATACTCTTTGTCTTTGTTCTTCTTGCCCTTGGTTACTGTCTTAGCTACTGCAGCCGTGGTTGTGCTTGGTGTCTTCTCTAGCTTGACCATGGCCCCGTTGCCCTCGGAAACTGGGTTGCTGATGAAGTTGTGTCCCTGGTCCGTCTGGTAGGAGCCCTCGTCACGGTTGCGGTACTTGTACATGGCGTAGAGGAGGATGAGAATGCAGAGGGCAGCAGCTGCCACAATGCCAACCACCATCCCTGTGGTGCTACTGGACTCTCCGATCCTATCCACCAGGCCGGGGTGCATGACCTTCTCACCGGGGGCTGTAGGGTCGGCTGTGGGCACATGGGGGAAATTGGGGGGGTAAGTTAGTCCAGGTGTATACCGGGATGACGGAGGGGCAGGGGGCAGAAGCACCTGGTCACGGGTGTTCATTTTGCCCGCAGGGATGTGGAGCTGGTCAGGGTTGGTGGTGGGAGCATAAGGAAGGGGGCGGGGATTGTGGGGTTTCTGTGCCCCGCCCTCACCGACGGCGGGGGGAGGAGGAGGATGCAGGACTGTCCTATCAGTGACCAGAGGGGAGTTTTTGTAAAAGTCCTCATCATCTGATTCCGTCATCTCCCCAGAACCGAAGGCCGAGACCTCCACAGGGTCACCGCAGTCCTCCTGATCCGGGGGGCAGGGAGGGTGAGGGTTGGACAGCATCAGGGACACTTTGGTGGTCTCAAGTGGGGACAGGGAGGTGGGAGGAGGGGGGATAGCAGGGTAACGGGTGGCGATGGATGGGGGCTCAAGGGAATCCACTGTTATTATAGGCAACACTAATTCACCTCCTAGAAAAGAAAAAGAGAGGGCAGGAGACACACATTAGAGGAGCATTAGGAGACCCCAGACACGAATAATGAACAATTGTGCTCATTACATTACAAACACAATGTGCTCATTATATAGCTACAATGTTCCTAATCATGTAATTTTACGCCATGTAGGGGCAAGATAATTAATATGGAAGATATTTAAGTATACAGTATTATCTATAATATGGATTTGCTTACAAGATCACATTTCACATCTCTTATTACAAATAAAAAAAG
The DNA here is from genome assembly GCF_013265735.2 of Oncorhynchus mykiss. NCBI lineage: Eukaryota > Metazoa > Chordata > Actinopteri > Salmoniformes > Salmonidae > Oncorhynchus > Oncorhynchus mykiss. The sequence goes on along the minus strand of NC_048574.1, from coordinate 47,846,112 downwards.
ACAGCAAACCATGGGATAAGGTCACTTACGTACATCAACATATTGCCACATGATTTTTGCATGAAGAGAAAAACAAATTCAAAAACAGCTGCATAACATTGACATACATCCTTAATCATTTGATTTGCAGTTGCAGACGGATGTGTGCATGCCAGTAACAATATTTGCTAGTTTCCTGAGGTTGAACATCCTTGATGTTGATAGGAACATAACCACACCTCCTCAAGCCACCTCAACAAAATGACCCAAAAAAATCGAGACAAATATCAAGGTTAGGAAGACAACGAAAACAAGACAAGGGCCCGATTCACCTCTACTGACAGTGTCATTGATAAAAGGGAGTGTCAGGGAGGGGCAAGAGGATAGGTGGAGAAAGAAGGCTCATGACAATGACCATTTGTCTGGATAAATTGTGACATCTTTATAGGGCAAACTGGCGACAAGTAACGGCAATTGTCTATCATGATCTAATGTCGCTTTTGAAACTCTTGAAACATTTGCATGAAAACAAGCCTTTTATCACACAGGCGAGTCAGAAAATACGACCCCTTCTTACATCACAGGAGGTTGGTGGCACCTTAATTGGGGATGACAGGCTCGTGGTAATGGCTGGAGCGGAATAACTGGAATGGTATCAAATACATCAAACACATGGTGTTCCAGGTGTTTCATGCATTTAATTTGCTCCGTTCCAGCCATTATTATGAGCCGTCCTCCCTTCAGCAGCCTCTTGTTTCGTACAGTTGAAGTCGGAGGTTTGCATACACCTTAGCCAAATACATTTAAACTCAGTTTTTCACATTTCCGGACATTTAATCAGTAAAAATTCCCTGTCTTAGGTCAGTTAGGATCACCACTTTATTTTAAAGAATGTGAAATGTCAGAATAATAGTAGAGAGAATGATTTATTTCAGATTTTATTTATTTTATCACATTCCCAGTGGGTCATACGTTTACACACACTCAATTAGTATTTGGTAGCATTGCCTTTAAATTGTTTAACTTGGGTCAAACGTTTTGGGTAGCCTCCTTGCTCGCACACAATTTTCAGTTCTGCCTACAAATTCTCTACAGGATTGAGGTCAGGTTTTTGTGATGGCCACTCCAATACCTTGACTTTGTAGTCCTTAAGCCATTTTGCCACAACTTTGGAAGTATGCTTTGGGTCATAGTCCATTTGGAAGACCCATTTGCAATCAAGCTTTAAGAGAATTTTCAATCCCAATGATAATAACTATCAATCAATAGCTTTGACCAATCCCAGAGGTTTGAAAGACTATGGGTGTAATAATAATTAGGCAGCTTAAAGACTCAGCTTATGCAAAAGATTAGTACCGTTTATTCAGAGAACGTTCTAAAGTCCATTATACAAAGAAATCAATTTTATAGCTGCGCACATACTTCCACACAAACAGTAGGTGAGTTTTATCCTTCTCCATAGTTCTCACCACTGTGTATCACTACCCAGCCGACAATTCCATTCCCCCGAGATTAGGGAAACCTTGAGAAGTATGCCATCATAAGTTCCTCAGAGGCCTAGCCAGGTCGGTCCAAACACAGTTTAACTGTTCTCGTTTTTTTTCTTTGGGACTGTCACGTTCTGACCTTACTTCTTTTGTTATGTCTTTGTTTTAGTATGGTCAGGTTAGGTGGGTTGTCTATGTTCGTTTTTCTATGTTGTGTTTTGTGTTTGGCCTGGTATGGTTCTCAATCAGAGGCAGGTGTCGTTAGTTGTCTCTGATTGAGAATCATACTTAGGTAGCCTTTCCCACCTGTGTTTCGTGGGTGATTGTTTTCTGTTGAGTGTTTGTATCTGCACCAGACAGAACTGTTTCGGTTTCGTTCGTTCACTTTGTTGTTTTTGTTCAGTGTTCTATTACTTTATTAAAAATATGGACACTTACCATGCTGCGCATTGGTCATCACCTTCTTCCAACGGCCGTTACAGGCACACACATACAAGTTCAAATCCTAAGCTACGCCTTGCTCAGACAGTCTGTGATTTTCCACTATACAGATACATTGTTTAATCTAATTCTGACTAAAACTACACATAATTTTATGATTCTAATCAATTTCATTCAATTATAAGGTTTCAGAGTGGAATTATTTTATCATTATCTTTCAACATATACATTATTTTATGACTGATGTCTTGAGATGTTGCTTCAATACATCCACATAATTTTCCTGCTTCATTATGCCATCTATTTTGTGAAATGCACCAGTCCCTCCTACAGCAAAGCACCCCCACAACATGATGCTGCCACCCCCATTCTTCACGGTTGTGATGGTGCTCTTCGGCTTGCAAGCATCCCCCTTTTTCCTCCAAACATAATGATGGTCATTATGGCCAAACAGTTCTATTTTTGTTTCATCAGACCAGTAGACGATCATTGTCCCTGTACAGTTGCAAACCGTAGTCTGGCTTTTATATGGCGGTTTTGGAGCAGTGGCTTCTTCCTTGCTGAGCGGCCTTTCAGGTTATGTCAATATAGGACTTGTTTTACTGTGGATATAGATACTTTTGTACCTGTTTCCTCCAGCATTTTCACAAGGTCCTTTGCTGTTGTTCTGGGATTGATTTGCACTTTTCACACCAAAGTACATTCATCTCTAGGAGACAGAACGCATCTCCTTCCTGAGCGGTATGACAGCTGCGTGGTCCCATGGTGTTTATACTTCCGTACAGATGAACGTGGTACCTTCAGGCATTTGGAAATGTCTCCCAAGGATGAACCAGACTTGTGGAGGTCTCCAATTTTTTTTCTGAGGTCTTGGATGATTTCTTTTGATTTTCCCATGATGTCAAGCAAAGAGACACTGAGTTTGAAGGTAGGCCTTGAAATACATCCACAGGTACACCTCCAATTGACTCAAATGATGTAAATCAGCCTATCAGAAGCTTCTAAAGCATGACATAATTTTCTGGAATTTTCAAAGCTGTTTAAAGGCACAGTCGACTTAGTGTATGTAAACTTCTGACCCGCTGGAATTGTGAGAGTGACTTATAAGTGAAATAACCTGTTTGTAAACAACTGTTGGAAAAATGACTTGTGTCATGAACAAAGTAGATGTCCTAACCGACTTGTCAAAACTATAGTTTGTTAACAAGAAATGTGTGGAGTGGTTGAAAAACGAGTTGTAATGACTCCAACCTAAGTGTATGTAAACGTCCGACTCAACTGTACATGTAATACATTTCATGAGTAACCCTAGTAATGAATGTGACTACAATGAAGCCCTGCTGCATTTTGCGCGATTTGGCGAGCGAAAGACTAGAACGTAGAAGAGGAAATGTTCCTCTGTCTGTCTCAGAGCCAGGTGTGCCACAGATCTGTCCAACCCTACTCCTGACCTTCACCATAATGGCCTTTCAGACTCTGCCAGGACATTTGTGTCTTTGCAGCTTGTCTTTGACAGCTCACACTGGCCAGGGCCAGGCAGGCAGTAGTGAAATATGGAGCAGAAGCAGTGATAGCTGTAGGAATAGGAAGATCAGTCATCCACAAACACCAGAACCTTCTATGAGCTTGATATGATGAACACTGCCTCCGACAACCAAATGTAGACCTACATGACGGCCTCAGCTATCCCCCCCCCCCCCCCCCTGTTTGTTTCTTATTTTGTTTATGGGAGTGCACAAGGATAGCATGAGATCTTCTCATCTTGAGATAAGATCTTGCTAGCTAGTGGCAGTAGTGAAATCTCCCCTAACAGCGAGTTCAAAGCAGAGGTAGTAGCCGAGGAAAAGACGAGTGATGAGAACAGACAAAATTACAACTTTGAAAGTAGCGACAGGGCTAGACCAAGGCTACATTCGGTTTTATCCATGAGCTCGTTAAAACTAGCCTATTGGTCCCTAGTGTAGGAAGACAGTAGGTGATCCTAGGAGGTCCTGTTCCCTCCTAGGGCCTTGGTATGACACTGAACCCCAGGCCAGGGCTGACAGACAGACTCACCTGTTCCAGGCTCACACTCCTCCAGGTCCTCGTCATCACTGGGACACTCAGCAGAAGCCACCAAGATGTCATCCGAGTTCTGAGACTGAGGAGAAGAAGAGGACACAACGTTGGCGCTTTGTTATCTATACAGTATTCAGTCTTTAAAACTCTTTCGTGGTCAACGTCGAACATTAATAATTATAATAATGTTTAATTATTAAACAATAACACAAAGTTATCCCCGCAAAAGAAAGCCTTGCAAGTGAAAGTTAATTACTTGAGAATACTTCAGGAGAACTCAGGCTGGGGTATTGCACTCCTTGCTGTTTCCACCAGGTCAATATTAGAAAAACAGTTCATTATGGGCCAGGGTTCAATTTCATAGTGCTAGTTTCATGATGCAATGATTGTGCTCAAACAGAATCATCCATTTTTTTTCTTTCCTACTACCTTCTGTACCTAGACATACATTTATATCCCAGACATATACAGAAGCTACATAAATATCATATACAGTGAGTTCCAAAAAGTATTGGGACAGTGACATTTTTTGTTGTTGCTGTTTTGAAATGATACAATGACTATGAGGTTAAAGCGCAGACTGTCAGATTTTATGAGGGTATCTTCATCTTTATCGGGTGAACGATTTAGAAATGACAACTCCTTTTGTACATAGCCCCCCCCATTTTACCAAATGGGACCAGAAGTATTTGGACAAATTCACTTATATGTGTATTAAACTAGTAAAAAGTTTAGTATTTGGTCCCATATTCATAGCATGCAATAACTACATAAAGCTTGTGAATGGATGCATTTGCTGTTTGTTTTGATTGTGTTTCAGATTATTTTGTGCCCAAAAGAAATTCATGGTAAATAATGTCATGTGTCATTTTGGAGTCACTTTTATTGTAAATAAGAAAATAATCTGTTTATAAACACTTCTATATTCATGTGGATGCTACCATTTGTACGGCTAATCCTGAATGAATCGTGAATAAGGAGTGAGAAAGTTACAGAGGCATAAATATCATACCCCCCCAAAAAATGATAACCTCCCCTGTTATTGTAATGGTGAGAGGTTAGCATGTCTTGGGGGTACGATGTTTGTGCATCTGTAACTTTCTCCCTCATCGTTATTCACAATTCATTCATGACTACCTATAACCATGGTAGCATCCACAGGAAGGTCGAAGTGTATAGAAAACATATTATATTCTCATTTACAATGCAAGTGACTCCAACATGACAAAATACATTATTTACCATTAATTTCTATTGGGCACAAAACAATCTGAAACACGACCAAAACAAACAGAAACTGCATCCAACAAGTTTGTAGACTTACAAGCTTGATGTAGTCATTGCGTACTCGGAATACGGGACGAAATACTAAACTTTTGACCACTTTAATACACATTATAAGTGAATTTGTAGCAATACTTCTGGTCCCATAAAATGGAGGGACTATGTACAAAAAGTGCTGTAATTTCTAAATGGTTCACCCAATAATGGACGAAAATACCCTCAAATTTACGTTGACAGTCTGCGCTTTAATCTCACAGTCGTTGTATCATTTCAAACCCAAAGGTCTGGATTACAGAGCCAAAACAACAACACATTTGTCACTGTCCCAATGCTTTTGGAACTCACTGTAGTTTGATCCGGAGATTACACGACTGCATCAGTTTGTCCTCACATGTCAAGGCACAGAAACCTCACGATAAATCATATCTGCACATGTTTGATATGAGACACCACTTCTTTTTTTTTTGACAGCTCTCACATACAGTATATTAATCATTGGACTGCCCTGAGCTCTTCTCAAACAATGTTCCATCAAACTGTCATCGCAGTTTCGAAGACAATGTTTTCAATTCAAACATGTATTCAACTGTCACAGTGTATTATTCACCCACATAATATATCAAAGGAATAGACACAGGGAACTATTTTGAGGAGAAAAGGCAGTGTCAGTAAATGTAGTGATAAATGTGGTCACTACAAGCAGGTGTGGCCAACCCTAAAGCTGTCTGCCATTATGACCTTCTGAAAGAGCATTGAAATTCAACAAGGGCTAGAGAAATCTAGTCCATGTAAATCTATGCTAATGACCTCGGTTTGCATAGACAGGGAGGTTTGACATTGGAGGTAAGCAGTTAGGCCATGATTGACATCAATTTATCGCCTTCATTATCGTATGGACAAGCCTAATCAACTGATTTAGCTGGAGGAAGTAGCCTTTGCCCCGCCGTACAGTATCAATGCATTTACAGGGTTCGGATTTAGCTGGAACTTGACATGCTTGCTGGGCAATGGCTGTTACAGAGTACTGTCATCCATCAAATGTGCTTTCAAGAAAGTCTGGAGGCGTGGTTAGTGTATGAAAAGTTATCTAAAGCTATCTAAGCTATCTATAAGTTATCTATCTTTCACAGCAAAGCTTTAGCAACTGGGATCAGAACAATTGCTTGGCCGTGTGAAAACTGTAGGACGATTAAAGAGTTGTCTTGTCTGGCCCTTGTGTCTTACTGTCTAATCCACACATAACAAATAACGGCATCGTTGTGGCGTTTTGATTCTCTAATTAAAACATGCTTTATTGCTGCATATTAGATCTGCCTGACTGCGTACATAAAACAATTACTCCCTCCCTTCCTGTGTCTGTGTATACAACGCCTGTAGTTTCATAAGCAAGTTTATTGTTTCTGGTGGAACTGTAGGTATTATTAATTTGGTTTGTTTTCGTAATTTATGACATGACGCCATGACAAATGTTCGTCTCAGGTACACGAAACACTTTCAATGTAAACCACTGCCTGGGGAAATGATTACAGTATCTTATATCCCACTACTGTCGTCTAATGGCACAGAGGGAGTTAGCTGACTGTGAGAATGATTGAGCTTGTGTTGTTCAGTAGCACACGTGCTAATCTTATGAGGAACCTAGAAAGTACAGGATGGAGAATAAATCATAGCCACAACAGAAGAGAGAGGATTGCCAAGTGAATACACTGTCGCACCCTGATCTGTTTCACCTGTCCTTGTTATCGTCTCCACCCTCTCCAGGTGTCGCTTGTTTTCCCCAGTGTATTTATCCCTGTGTTTCCTGTCTCTCTGTGCCAGTTCGTATTGTATGTTTTCAAGTTAACCAGCGTGTTTTCCCGTACTCCTGCTTTTTACTATTCTCCCTTTTTCTAGTCCACCCGGTTTTGACCCTTGCCTGTTTCTGGACTTTGTTCCCGCCTGCCTTGACCACGAGCCTGTCTGCCACTCTGTACCACCTGGACTCTGATCTGGTTTTGACCTTTTTGCCTGTCCACGACCATTCTCTTGCCTACTCCTTTTTGGATTAATAAACATTGTAAGACTCCAACCATCTGCCTCCTGTGTCTGCATCTGGGTCCCGCCGTATGTCATGATAAACACAGGTGTTTGTCTATCCCAATCAGAGTGTTAGAGAAAAAATGACTTTGAATATAACTTAAACTTGTACTGTTTAATATTTCAAGTGACTAATGTTGTTTGAAATATTCAGACAGCCCGTGAACATAAATGATGTTTTCATGTGTAGAAAGGACAAGCTTGGCAGTTAGAAACATTCTGTTGGGAGCCTAATAAGAGCAGCTCTGAGGTGGTCTCTCTGTAAACCCCCCCCCCCCCCCCCCCCCCCTCTCTTTGCTCTGCTGGTCTCCCTAGGGCTATTTATATTAGTCCAAGGTTCTATGTGGGGTTGAATTGTGGTTCATCAACATTCATGCAAATGACTACCGGATCGCTGGATATGGAAATAGGCAGTTTAGCCATGACTGGCATAAATTGTTACTGAGTGTGACCTTCAATCATATCTTGATCAACAAAGCCAAAGGCTGAGGGGAAAAAAAGGTTGAATCCAAGAAATGGGGGCGTATTAAAGGATGGAGGTCCCTTGACAACTTACACTGAATGTGGTGGGGCCTTTTGCGTGGATCTATATGCCCACAGGCGGCCTAATACATATGCAAGTCGGTGTAGAAAAGGAAATGTAGCTCTGTCTGCTAAAAAAAAAAAAACTGTAAATGTAGCTTTTGGGGGATTTACAGCTTTGTAGCTGAAAAAAAGGAGAAGAAAAGAGTGCATCACGCTGCTGAGGGAGTTTTAAAAACAGCACAATGACTTCCACAGGGTCTGGTGGTTTTTTATCTGGTGTGCACTGTGACCATGACATTGAAAAGGCATCATACATGAATTAATTTCCCCCAACAAACCAGGAAAACACTTCCAATTGAGAGCTAACGTATGTTCAAAGACGTGTCTAGGTCCAGTGCTTTGTCTGTGCTCCCTTCTTGAAAGCTCTTGGTCTTAATGAGTAATTACAGCCTCTTATTGGCAGAGGCATGCCAGCATGGTTATGTTGAAAATGTGCAAAGGAATTGAGAGAGAGAGAGAGAGAGAGAGAGAGAGAGAGAGAGAGAGAGAGAGAGAGAGAGGGAGATTGGTCCTGTGAAAGTGCTCTTTAAGGGTTGTTTTGATTTGTCTGCCTGGTGAGTGGCTAAATGAGCTATAATGTAGATGGAGTGTCTGTCTCATGCAGCCAACCTCCTGATAATGGACATATTGCCTGTCTGGCGGAGTCCCTTCGCAAAACCTTCCCATCTAAATGGTTACTTATGCTGTCTGTCTAATGCCTTCAGTCCTAACACGAGCTCACCCACAGTCCTTGTCACAGTCACCTCTAACATTAGGAAAACACCATACGTACAGCTCCTTATAGTACAATGATAAAACCAGGATTACTGAATGAGGGACAACATATGAAGGTTAACATACTGATTAAAATGGCTAGTCTTAGTTAGCAGTCATCATTACATCACCTAACGCACCATTGGTCACTAATAACGTTCAACATGGCTCTAGTACCCTGCCTCGCATGCCCCCACCCGGCCTTCCCTCTGACCTGGGAGATGCTCTCCCTCATGCTGGGTGAGCGTTGCCTGCGGGTGGTGGTGGTGGCCATGGTGGTGGTGGTCTCCATGATGGTGGTGGACATGTCGGAGGCTGCCAGTGGGGTGGTGGAGGTGGTCTCAGTGGTCAGCACAGACAGGGAGTCTCCCACCAGCCTCAGGTTCCCCTCAGCCTGGACACTGGGGTCATTCTCTGCCGCCAGCGTCAGCACCTGCAGGCCATTATAGTAGAGGCCAGAGATCTGGCCCTGGAACGGCCGGCCCTTATCCTGACCCCCGATCTTTATCGCTGCCTGGCTGTTGAAGATAGTCAGCTGTCGTCCTGTAGTGAGGTAAAGGAAGAGGAGGAAGAGGGATCGAGGTCGAAAGATAGAAATGGAGAGAAAGGAGAGAGACACAAACAGGCGGACATCCAATTACAGTATGAGTTATACCGTTCTAGATACCCAGAAGGGCCTTGGCAACAGATTTGGAACTCAGCACAACAAGTTAAATGATGGAAGTATATGTTAAAAGCTTGTCTGAAATGTTCAACTCAATGTCAGTGGTCTGGTTTGTATATTTAGTCATCGTACTGGTCACATATATTGGCCCAATATATTCTGAGGGTAAGATGTGGTTAGTTTGAATGTTATATTGGTCAAGTATTTTCAATCTTCAATTGAGTTAGTGAATTGGCTCAATCCTGGTCACAGGGTCCAAACAAATGTGCTTTTCAAATCAGTTAAGTGTTTGCGAGAGGGGAAGATGGCACAACAATGCGTATAATTTGACTTACATTTCACTATCAGTGTGTTTACATAGAGTAATGTGAGAAAAGAGTGTCATGGGAAATTGTAAGCACATTGCTTTCCTCCATTAAGCACAGGGAGTTGTTTCTCTGAATTGAAGGACAGCTAGGGACAGGGCATTTCCCCTTCATCCTCTCAGTCATAAGCTGACGGACCAATCAGCGTTGCTCCTCTGGGACCCACTGTACTGAGTGGACTGACTACCTCTGGTGGAAGGGAAGTGTTTTCCCCCTCCCTTCCTCCCTCGGGTTATCTAACTCCACCACTGACAGCAGCATTGGTAAACACGGTCCCTGTTACGTCACCCAGTGAGTTCAGCATGTCGAGAGAGGGTAATGTCGTGTGCCAATCTCAGGAGAATTCTAATGAACTATGTAGCTGAGTGTTGCAGTGACAATAACCTAGAGGTCTGTCAGGGTCTCAGCCCCTTTGTCCCTGAATGTCTGTGACATGGTTGCCAGGGACGCAGGGAAGTCATCTGGAGTTATAGCAGGGAGAGTATAGTGGTGTTTAGTGGGGTCACGTTAGTGCGTGGTTTTTAGCATGGTCAGTCAACCACAGCGTGGACTATACATGACTAGAGAATTTAGAGGGACCAGGATGTGAAATCAAGTGGAAGGTTTATTGTGGATACTTACACCTTGTTGCAAGAACCACAAACATTAGATGAAATGCTCTATGTTCCATTACCAGCTAATTATCCCAGTTGTTTAACAGGTTAGTTATCACTTTAAATATGTTTCTGTCACAAGAAGTATAAACAGATAACAACAAGGTAAGAAAATCAGCAGCATCTAATTAAACACAATAATTGGAGGGACGTTGTCGGAGGGTTAGTCAGGGGTTACGTTTAGTTCATTAATTTAAAAATCTCTGAAGAGGTGCAGCATTCCCAAATGGTCTTGGGGATTGCAAAGAATACCTACTAGATGTACTGTTACCCATTTGGTATATATATTTCTTTAGAATGGTACTAAATGAGCCGGGGTACGTTACTCGAAATGCCCGAGGTGGCTGTTGGAGGATATATATCTAGGTTCCCATCCTAGTCACTACGATCCACAGTCAATTTCAGTCCAAACATACCCAACGTGTAGCTCTATACCGTACATAGGTAACAGCATTTGATCCTTTGCCTCTTGGCACTGCACCTCTTACAGGGATTTAAACAGAGGGATTTAACTGGATTTAGTAACTGTTTAATGGATTCATTCATTTTTTTCGGTTTACCTTTGTCGAGTAGCCACTCGTCAACTACCCGACCAAGTCGGTATGGGATTCTTTGTCTAGCAATAACCAGGCGCTCATTATCAAAGTTCCCTTCAAAGAATTTGGAGAGACAGATTAGAGGTTAAAGTCTGGAAGTTGAAAGATCACAAGGTTAGAGACAGGGCATCATGGCTAACACATTTAGCAAGTTATCAATTTTAACCCAGCTTCAGGTTAAAAGAAACTTGTGCTTTACTTAGTGGTATTTAGTTAAGGGACAGTAACAAATGGTACATTAGTTAGAATGGTGTTTATTTCTATTTATAACATACTGAGCTGGATCATTTAGGGGGATTGGTGTAATTATGACATTTTTAGCAAAGCATCAGGGCTTAAATGCATACAAAATAGAAGAAGAGATTGAACTGTAATTGGTAGAAAACAGCAAGAAAGCAACAATGCATGCATTCAAAAGATAACCATTTAGAAGCATGAGTAAATGTCAAGAAGACATTTTCTGGTTGTTCTCATGTCAATGGAAGGGCGATGGCGTCTGTTAAGGGAAGTAGCCTAGCAGGGTTCTTTATTCTTGACGAAAGGGATTCATGATATCATCAAAATGTTATACACAGACATTTCAATCAATTGTTGTTATTTACTCTGAACAGATATACTTTATGTATACAGTATAAAACAGTCTGTTAAGCGTGATTAACTTTACAGATATAAGATTAGTATTTATTTGTGGAAGACATATATTTCTTTCAACTTTTAGCCCCTTTTCTCCCCAATTGGTAGTTACAGTCTTGTCCTATCGCTGCAACTCCTCTACGGACTCGGGAGAGGCGAAGGTTGAGAGCCATGTGTTTTCCCGAAGGACGACCCTCCCAAGCTGCACTGCTTCTTGACACACTGCTTGCTTAACCCGGAAGCCAGCCACACCAATGTGTCGGAGGAAACATCATCCAACTGGTGACTGAGGTCAGCTTGCAGGCGCCCAGCCTGCCACAAGGAAATGGGATAGGGCCTGCCAAACACTCCCCGAACCCGGATGATGCTGGGCTAATTGTACGCCGCCTCATGGGTCTTCCGATCAAGGCCAGCTTTGACACAGCTTGGGATCGAACCCGGGTCTGTAGTGACACCTTAGACCACTGCGCCACTCGGTAGGCCCTATTGAGGACATTCTATTGTGAACAAATCAAAGGCTCCCAAGGTATGGGATATGACTCTATCTCCTACTAGGCATTGCTTTAATGAGATAATTAATTTTCTCCCTTGTCTGTGTGACTGTGGATGACACGCCTTGTATCAGACTCAAAATGAAATAACGAACCAAAAGAAGGACCACAATGGCATCTGAACTTTCTCTGTGACAGTTCTCATCTAGCTCAAAGCCCTCATTTCCACTGCTCTACTCCTTTCACATACGGTTACAGTAATGTTATGATTGGGCCAATTACTGACTGGGTTAGTGCCCCATTGGTGGAGTGCTAGAGTGGATGAAGCAGCCATTATAAAATAAAAAGAACCTTGGTAAAACTAGCCTTGAGCAGCACTCCACTTGACTGTACTGGAACCAAACACCTGCGGTAGCATAGTAACCTAATCTTACCCTGGTGCTCTTAACCTACCTTGAAGATACAGTACAACAAAATGCCTGTGCCAAATATGGGTATACAACTGATTGTCTGACTAGACACGACTTGTTATGTCAGATCATGTATTGAATATCAGGAAAGTGGAGATGGAGAGAGTTCTCTGTCATTGAGAACAATACCTTTACTAAAGTAGTTAGAGAATAGCTGAACTGCCCCTATCAATTACAATCTAGAAAATCATTGACACATTTTGGAGAATTCTTATTGTTAGTTTGGCCAGTGTGAGTGGAAAAGAAACAGATCATTAGATACTACATGAATCATAAGGATGCAATGTAAAAAATGTTTTGGATTTGATTTGTCAGATTGCATGGAGGAGAGACAGAAGGTGAAGGGACAAGGAGCAGACGACAGAATATTATTTTTTAACCTTAATTTCAACTAGGCATGTCAGCTAAGAACAAATTCTTATTTACAATGACGGCCTATACCGGACGACTCTGGGCCAATTGTGCACCGCCCTACGGGACTCCCAATCACGGCCGGATGTGACACAGCCTGGATTCAAACCAAGGTTTGTAGTGACTCCTCTTGCACTGAGATCCAGTGTCTTAGACCGCTGCGCCACTTGAGAGCCACACACCTCTTCCTCCTCCCCTTTTCACGCCACACACACATCATCAGTGCTCTCATATAAAAGCTAATTTTACAGGCGGGGGGGGGGAGGGGGATAAAACGAAAGCTGAGATTTGGATGAGGGTTCCTTCATTGCTCTGAGGCTGTGCGAAGATCCCATTCTCAGCATCCACTCTGCCACCGGCCAAGCTGGCTGCTACAATTACTACGAAGAATCCGAATCCATCCTCTGCTAGATGTACTCGGCAAGGCAGCTTGAGGGAAGTGTGTCCATTTCAGATTGTTATTAGATTGTTTATGCAGTAGTTATCTCTGCCCACCATGTGGCGACTCCATAAAGTGCTCTGAATAGATAGAATAGTGAAATGGCACATATCAAAACTGAATGCTGGGGCGTGCTGAAGAAAACAAATCAATTTACTCTATGGCAGAAGGCAAACTTCCAATTCCATTTGGACTTGCTTGCCAAGAGCATCCAACAACTGTCCCTGAATTGATGTGATATTTTCTGTTTGATGGCTTGAGCTGGAATAACCGTGCACCTTCCTCCTTGTCTGTGTTGTTAAAATACAGCCTGGGTATCTCTCTCTCTCACACTCTCTCTCCCTCTTTCTTTTAATGTATACTTATCTGGCGCTCCCACTCATCCCACCCATTTCAAAGTGTCCTGCTCCATGCCTTACCTGGTGGGTAGCGCTCGACCGGCTGGTTGTCCACCTGGAGGGTGGCGTTGCCACCACTGCGTGTGAAGCGCACAACATGGTACTTGCCATCGCTAACTATGACAGCCGGCTCATCAATGGTGATGTCGTCTGTCCCCACGTTGAAGATCACGCCAATCTTTCCTTGTTCCTGGAGATAGAAGAAACAGAAGAGATGTTTGACTTGGGGTGTCTGAAGTGAAAATGCAAGCGAGAAATTCCCAAATCTAAAAATGTGTTGAAAATAGTGGCAGCTGCTGTACTACTGATGTGTAAAGACATTGGTATTGTTTTTGTTGTTACAGAGCTGCAGGGCTGGAAGTACCCTTGGTTGAGCAGCCCAGAGTTATCCTCTGTGACATGGGCAGTATATTAGACTAGTGCATCTCTATCCGTTCCATTCACCACACGCTTCCCTCTGCGGTCTGCATCAGGCTCCCTGATGTGGCTCACTAAAGACATGACCCTGCTGGTACTCGTCTACCAGAAATGACCTTACCCATCCCTCTCACTGCGTCTTCTATCACACCTGGAATCTCCATAACAGGCCAAAGTCACTGCCTCAGTCTGCCTCAGCTAGGAAACTGGGCTGGGGAGCCCATTCACTACCGCGCGTGCGGGCGCTCTGTGCCCGAGCGGGCTTTGCACGTCTGTAGCCCCTGTGATGGGACTACAAGGTCACAGTGGTAATGTGGCAGTGTGAGAGCAGACTCACCTCCCTGAAGACCAGACCAGCGGTCTGACAGCTTCAACAATATTCCATCCCAATCTACAGGGTGACAACCAAGCTTACTTCACACATCATTTGGTACTGTCAGTAATTTGGGATGTGGTATTGTGTCTTCATGAAGATGACAAGCAACCGCCAGGTTTTTAAGCGGGTAGCTCGGGAATTGATTCCCACACAGCCATTTGATGAGCAGAATAGAAACCAGTCGATCCTTCAGTGTAGACATCTGAAAGGTCAAACTGCCAAAAGGTTGTCACCGACGATGAGAGAATATGGAGCCTCTCACCACTCTGGGTCACCTCAACCGTCACTTCCTCAGGATAAATGAGGACAAAGTTAGAGGAGCATTACAGCCACCAGGAAATGATACTATGTAATATCCTGTCCATCCATACACTGCAGTGTCATGATGGTCATCTGTTATTGGTTATCTAGTTAACATCTTGTCTAGTTATTTGATGACTTATCTTTTTTATTAACAAAGTATGGGCTTTGCACAGATGTAGCACCGATCCATTACATCAGTGTTCTGAACTGACAGAACCTTGGAGTGACCCCACCACTGCTACCACCTAAACAGCACAACCCGTCAGTGTGTCCTCCGCTGCCTATTCCCCATAGGTAAATATTATACTTTTATACTCCTTTGCCAAGATAATCCATTCACCTGACAGGTGTGGAATATCAAGAAGCTGATTAAACAGCAAGATCATGACATAGGTGCACCTTGTACTGGGGATAATAAAAGGCTACTCTAAAATGTGGAGTTTTGTCACACAACACATTACCACAGATGTCACAAGTATTGAGGGAGTGTGCAATTGGCCCGCTGACTCCAGGAATGTCCACCAGAGCGGTTGCCAGAGAATTTAATGTTAATTTCTCTAAAATAAGCTGCCTCCAAAGTCGTTTTAGAGAATTTGGCAGTACGTCCAACCGGCCTCACAACCGCAGACCACGTGTATCCATGTCAGCCCAGGACCTCCAATCCGGCTTCTTCACCTGCGGGATCCTCTGAGACCAGCCACCCAGACAGCTGATGAAACTGAGGAGTATTTACAGTGCATTCGGAAGGTATTCAGACCCCTTAACTTTTTCCAAATTTTGTTACGTTACAGCCTTATTCGAAAATGGATTAAATAAAGAAAATCCTTATCAATCTACACACAATATCCCATAATGACAAAGTGAAAAGAGGTTTTTAATTATTACAAATAAAAAGCAGAAATACCTTATATAAATATTCAGATCCTTTGCTCAAAATTGAGCTCAGGTGCATCCTGTTTACATTGATCATCTTTGAGATGTTTCTACAACTTGTTTGGAGTCCAGACAGGATGACCACATCAGTGAATCAACCCACTCAGGTGACGCACCCCCTCCAGGGACGGCATGAGAGAGCCCCAGTAAGCCAGTGACTCAGCCCCTGTAATAGGGTTAGAGGCAGAGAATCCCAGTGGAAAGAGGGGAACCGGCCAGGCAGAGACAGCAAGGGCGGTTCGTTGCTCCAGAGCCTTTCCGTTCACCCTCCCACTCCTGGGCCAGACTACACTCAATCATATGACCCACTGAAGAGATGAGTCTTCAGTAGAGACTTAAATGCACTGTATGTCTGTAATAAAGCCCTTTAGTGGGGAAAAACTAAGTCTGATTGGCTGGGCCTGGCTCCCCAGTGGGTGAGGAGCCCTCCCAGCCCCACCCATGGCAGCACCCCATCCCAATCATGTGAAATCCATAGATTAGGGACTAATTTATTTATTTCAATTGACTTTTTTCTTTTAACAACTGCAATTGTTGCATTTTGCGTTTATATTTTTTGTTCAGTATAATATTTTTTACATTTTTTTGTCATTTAGCAGACACTCTTATGCAGAATGACTTACAGGAGCAATTGGGGCTAAGTGTCTTGCTCAAAGGGACATCAACAGATGTTTCACCTGGTCGGCTTGGAGATTCGAACCAGCGACCTTTCGGTTACTGGTCCAAAACTCTTGATCGCTAGACTACCACCAACCACCAACAGTTGGTGCAGAAGCTAGCTCCTCCCTTTCCTTGGAGATAACAGTTCCGTTTGGGGTCAAGAGCAAACTCCTTCAGTCTGCATTCCTCACATTAAGCCCTGTGATTTCTCCTGAATCCACAGTGCAGTAGGGGAAATGTATCGGAGCCCAGTGTTTCAAGTTAAGGAGAGCCCCTACTGTGCACTCCACATTTCTCATGCTGAAAGATCCCATTTTACAATCACCAAGTGTGACGTTCACTGACCCCATCAGTTATTTTCATGGAATTACAGGGTGACATTTCTCCTGGTGCAGCAGGGACCTGGGCTGGGGAGCGAGGGTGTGGGCTGGGGTATGTACAGGTTACATGGAAAGGCAGAGTACTTGGCTATTAGGAAAGGTGAGGGAAAGGACATGTTCTTCTCCAGTATTTACTGCCCTCCGGCTCAACCCCACGCGGCGCCATAAATTAGCTTGCCTGTTGAACGGCTGCCTGCACCAGTCAAAGGCATGCCCGTGTAAGCTGTGAATAAAGAGCAGGCTCAGGGTGTCTCCCACTCTTAGGCCATGGACACGGTCACTGGCCCAGCTGCTCAGTGTGAGCTATTGTCCCCTTGCCACCACCTGGGTTATGTTCCTATAATTTGCCATGCTGTCGCCAACACCTGTGTGTTCAGCCTGCTCCCAGTGCACTTTAGTTCACATTGCAGGGGGAACTGGGTGGATGCAACTTTGCAACTATTTAAAATGTAGTCACTCTGTTATTTACCACTGTGACTGGGGAACATGAAACATAGCTAAGAACAACAGTGATACTCACTCCACACCGCCACTCTGCTACTGAATGGTGCTGACCGAGGCCAGGGGATGTGGTGGGTGGTGTACATTAAGAGCAAAGCTATGAGAGCGTAGGCCCACTTTAGTGTGTTTCCGTGTGCATAGGAGGGACCACAGTACATCTTAACATGAACATCATGTTCCTCTGTTTGATGCATAGTGTAGAGTGGACCATCTCATGTTCTTCAAATAAGGGGAGTGATTTCAATCCAGTCTGCTCCTGTCTTGCCAGCAGCGGTCCAGTCACAGACAAAGCAGGTCCACACCAGACTTCTCTCTGTCCTTCTGATGGTTCTCCTGGTCTTTAGAAACCAGAATCTGGACAAGTAGTGTCAGCTCGAACCCCTTTTAAGCCTCCGTGTCCTTTATTCCCACTGATTTAGAGTCCACGTTGAAGCCAGGCAATTGCTGGCTGTTGTTATCAGCAGTAGTAACAGTAGAGAGAGCAGAACCATCAGCGCTGTAGGACTGTAATATCTGACAAATCCCTATAAGAGCCTAAAGAACCATCTTGACTAATCTGGCCTGGAGGTAGAGTGCCATCCCACCAGTCCCTGCACATCGGTGGGCTGCCGCAAGGCAAAGAAAGGCCTTTGGTCCCTTCAAATTGTGGTCTTTGTGAATATTGCAGTGACTTGAGTTTCCCATGGCCTCAGGGCTAGGGCTGCAGACACAACTGCTCCTCACTTTTTTTTCACGAAGCTATTCATATTCAGATGAGTGAATCGAGATGAATCACTTAGATTTCAGTCTTCACTGTCCTCCCAACCAAATGCAAATGCCCACAAATACCATATTAGAAGCCCAAATACATTATACTATGTTAAAAGTGCCACTGTGAAGCCTCTGTTTTCAGAAAACATGTCTTGCAATGGATTTAAAGGGAGCTACAGTACACACTTACTCCACGAAGGAATGCAATTCTCACCTGAAAAACGAGTAAATGGAAGTCTGCTTGCATATTGGAAATGAATATGAATTCAAACCAATGAACTAGGTTCTGTTTCAAAGAACTAATTTCTACATTAGAGAAACAACCATGCTAAAACATAACGGATATACGACAGTGATGATTCCTTGATAACTTGGAATAGTACAGTATGCATGCACCAAAAAGGGACGTTAGACATCAGACAGGACTTGGGTAGATTAGCAGAGTTTTTAACATCCCCAGCAATATTGCCATATTTGGTATATTGAAAAGCTTGAAAGTCACCTTTGCTTATTTCTCTTTGACATTCCCCCCGTGCATAGCAGTGCTATTTTGCAGTCTCGCCCAAGGCTAAATTCTCATTGCCCTTGAGGCATGCCATGTAGAATTCATAAAGCAGCCATGGGGCTCTCTGGACCTAAGTCAGCCCCAGCCAGCCCCCAGCTCTGGATAGGACAGCCATAAATCATTGAGTGGCTGTGGCTCTAGGGCCGGGCCAGAGACGAGACGAAGTCCATTTGTCCTTCTTGATCACATTATGGCCTGTTCTCTCTCTCTCTCTCAAATCAAATTATATTGGTCACATACACCTGGTTAGCAGATGTTAATGCGAGTGTAGCGAAATGCTTGTGCTTCTGGTTCCGACAGTGCAGTAAAATCTAACAAGTAATCTAACAATTCCCCAACAACTACCTAATACACACAAATCTAAAAAGGGGGAATGAGAATATGTACATATAAGTATATGGATGAGCGATGGCCGAGCGGCATAGGAAAGGTGCAATAGATGGTATAAAATACAGTATATACATGTGATATGAGTAATGTAAGATATGTAAACATTATTAAAGTGACATTATTTAAAGTGGAATTGTTTAAAGTGACTAGTGATCCATTTGTTAAAGTGGCCAGTGATTGGGTCTCCATGTAGGCAGCTGCCTCTCTGAGTTAGTGATTGCTGATTAGCAGTCTGATGGCCTTGAGATAGAAGTTGTTCTTTAGTCTCTCGGTCCCAGCTTTGATGCACCTGTACTGACCTTGCCTTCTGGATGGTAGCGGTGTGAACAGGCAGTGGCTCGGGTGGTTGTTGTCTTTGACAATCTTTTTTTGCCTTCCTGTGACATCGGGTGCTATAGGTAATGGAGGTCAGGTAGTTTGCGTTGTGCAGAACGCTCCACCCTCAGCCCAAGGCCCTCCATTTGCTGTACCAGGCTGTGATACAGCCCAACAGGATGCTCTCGATTGTGGATCTGTAAAGGTTAGTCAGGGTTTGGGTGATGAGTTTCTTCAGCCTCCTGAGGTTGAAGAGGCGCTGTCGCTGTCTGTGTGTGTGGACCATTTCAGTTTGTCGTTGATGTGTACGCTGAGGAACTTAAAACTTTCCACTTTCTCCACTGCTCAATGTGGGTAGGGGGGTGCTCTCTCTGCTGTTTCCTGAAGTCCACGATCATCTCCTTTGTTTTGTTGATGCTGAGTGAGAGGTTGTTTTCCTGACACCACACTCCGAGTGCCCTCACCTCCTCCCTGTAGGCTGTCTCGTCGTTGTTTGTAATCAAGCCCACTACTGTTGTGTCGTCTGCAAACTTGATGATTGAGTTGGAGGCGTGCATGGCCACGCAGTCGTGGGTGAACAGGGAGTACAGGAGTGGGCTGAGAACACAGTGGGGCCCCAATGTTGAGGTGAAGATGTTGTTTCCTACCTTCACCACCTGGGGGTGGCCGTCAGAAAGTCCAGGACCCAATTGCACAGGGCCGGGTTGAGGCCCAAGGCCTCCGGCTTGACGATGAGCTTGGAGGGTACTACGGTGTTGAATGCTGAGCTGTAGTCAATGAACATCATTCTTACATAGGTATTCCTCTTGTCCAAATGGGATAGGGCAGTGAGCAGTGTGATGGCGATTGCATTGTCTGTGGACCTGTTAGGGCGGTATGCAAATTAAAGTGGGTCTAGGGTGGCCGGTAAGGTGGAGGTGATATGATCCTTGACTCGTCTCTCAAAGCACTTCATGATGACAGAAGTGAGTGCTACCGGGCGGTAGTCATTTTGTTCAGTTATCTTTGCCTTCCTGGGTAAAGGAACAATGGTGGCCATCTTGAAGCATGTGGGGGACAGCAGGCTGGGATCGGGAGTAATTGAATATGTCCGTAAACATATTGAGTCGCTCTGCTGACTCAATAGCACCACACAGTCAACGTGCTGTACAACACCTGTTTGACAGCCAACTTAAGGCAGCATCTTTCCCTGTTCTGGTAAATAAAGGCCAAGCCTTCCAGGGTATTTCTTCCCCAAACACTGTGTTTGGGCATTAACATGGTCTGGCAGGTTCTGTCAGGAGAGGCCATTGTTAGCCTTCCACCCTGCTGTTGTGACAACGACATTGGCGCTTGTGGGGGCATTTCCCAGGCCTCTGGCTGCCCACCGTCTGGAACATAAAGACCCACCGACCAACCACTCTGTCTGGGTGCAGTTTCATGTTCCTACCTGCAGCTACTCTTCTGCTCCATGGCACACACAGCACAGATGGCCCATATCCCGATCGTAACATTTGGGCCAGTTTCAAAGGATAAAGTAGAGCAATCATAGTGTGAGCCTGAAGGGGAGGCATGTCTAAAATATGAGCCTTTACAGGCGTATACTGGGCGTATATCGCATTTCACTACCTCCCAGTAGGCATTTGAACGTAAAAAAAAAAAAAAGAAAACATTTTAAAAAGTCAAAATGCATTTTTGGGGTTTCAGAAATGCCTTCTTGAACATGTGAACTTACATGTGCCTTAATAACAAACTCAGATGTCATCTGTAAATATAAATAAAATGTGAATTCTCAACTATTTAGACACAGAGAAAATACAGAATCTTGCCTAGCCATGATTGGTTGAGATAATGAGGGGACTGGGACATTCACGAGAAAGAGAGCCCATTCAAATGGCTCATCCTGCACTTTGCAACCACAGATATTTGAAAAGGCCCATTGGATTTACTAATATTTTCATCATGGACAACATGCAAAGTGTAGATACAGCTTTCAATACCAGTGGTGTCCTGAATACAGCTACTGGTATCGACACAGCTCTATCTTCTGTGACGAAAGCAGTCTGGAGTGGTAGAAGCGTGGGAAGGATTATTTTTGAAAGTGTTTCAGTCTGCTATGAATCATCATAATCCATACATCGGTAAGCATCTGTTAAAATGCTAAAATAGCTACATGCACATACGTTGTGGTCTCAACTGTATCAAAAAGTAATTTCATTGCTAGCGATTGTTAGCTATATAGCTAGCTAGCTACACAGTTCCATACAGGTACCATTATAGCAAATATATTTCTAACTAACCCAATATAGTTCATCTGTGTCGTTTACAGTGGGAAGAAATGAAGCATAGTGTCACGGTCGTCATAAAGAGGAGACCAAGGCGCAGCTTGGTAAGCGAACATCTCTCTTTTATTAAAGAGTTAACACTGAACTAAACCAAACCGACCGAACGAACGAACGAACGAACGAACGAACCGTGAAGCAATATGGCTAGTGCAGAACAGGCAACTAAACATAGAATATAACCCACAAAACCAAAATGGAAAATGGCAACCTAAATAGGATCCCCAATCAGAAACAACGATAAACAGCTGTCTCTGATTGGGAACCAATTCAGGCCTCCATAAACCTACATATACCTAGACATACCAAAACCCCATAGATATACAACAAAACCTAGACAAGGCTAAAACACACACCACCCTCGTCACACCCTGACCTAACCAAAATGATAAAGAAAACTAAGATAACTAAGGTCAGGGCGTGACACATAGTGGGCAGAACAAGCAAGGAGGTGGGCAAAGCCAAACACGAGCTAGTGAGATCCTATTGGCGTCTTTATGGCATGTATTTGCATATTTCCATTTGGGAATGCCTCCTCTGTGAAGTGGACAAACTTAGTTCGACCTTGCACTCCTTCTAAACTACGCAATTGAAAAACAACTGTGGCAAAGTATCAAGTCTATAAAAAGCGCACTGTGTTCGTAACAGTTTTTAGTTTTGGGAACAGAGAAATGTTTTGAGATCAGATGTTTCCTCGATGACAAAATTAGCAGAATGTCGGCCCAAATTCACCCACTGTAGTTCCATCCTGTCCCACTACCCACGACTGGACTTCCTCTCACTACCATATTTGGTGGTGAGAAAATGCTCTAAAAGGATGTTTCAGCTTTATAGCCCCTGTGACGTGTCTGGGTTACCCCTTCTGTCTGTGGTTATTTTTTTATTTTTAATTTCACCTTTATTTAACCAGGTAGGCTAGTTGAGAACAAGATCTCATTTACAACTGCGACCTGGCCAAGATAAAGCAAAGCAGTGCGACACATACAACAACACAGAGTTACACATGGAATAAACAAACATACTGTCATGACGTTGGATAACATGGCTATGAAGTATACTTCTTCAATCCTACCTCCACTACAATAGTGGAAGACAGTGACTGGTAGTAAAACTACTACAGACTCACTCGACACCAATTCTGACTGACCTCCAGACATTGACCTGAAAATAACCTGACTACGTCAGACTCATTCTGAACAAGTTGTAATCTGCCAGGATACTTGGTTTCCTTCCCTTGACATGCGTGCTTGCGTAAGCATAAACACACATGCACAACGGAACATCCAATTAGGATTTATGCTAGGATCACTTAAGGGTCCGAGATGAATACCAGCCTTAGTAAAGTTGAACACTTATTTTGGGTAGCTATAGCACTCACCAGTTTTCTTCTCAGAAGTCCATAAGTCATCCCTGTAGACTGCCCAAAACTAGTGCCTTACAGCTGTAGACTTCATATAGTTATCAACTTAGGATAGTACCCTAAGCAACACCCCACAAATTAGGAAAGCCCTAGATATGACATTAGACAATATAGATTTTAAGGTTGTTTTTTTGCATGTCCAGCTGGTAATCTAGCCGGCTGGTAATTACGAAGATAAATGTTTGCTAAATCTAGCTAGTTATCTTGTGTCTGCATTGATATTGTTGGGATGGAATCAGGTTAAGTGTGTGCAGGGCATTTTAGTACAGCTGTAGCAGTCACCAAGCAATAACAACTATAGAACATGAATTAATTCATGTTTTATTATATTTTTCTGGAATTTGCCTTTCAGCATAAACCTGCTCTTCGTCACCAGTACAAGGAGATGACGAATGGTGAACAAGCAACACTTCGGGTATTTTATCTTTGTACTTTTACTTATTGCCTGGACTTGGGGGTCAATGAATGTTATTGCTGGTATGCAAAGGTTTTAATGTCTTGTCTATTTTTTTCTCTGCTTTCCTCCTTTACAGTTTGAATTATCTGGAGCCTGGTGTTGTTGTGGCCAAGGAGCTTCCACTCAGATGGAACCAGGTCAGCTGCTGTGCAATGTTGACTTCCTTCCAGAGATGTGAAAGCATCCCCCGGACTGGACAAAGCGAACATATATTTTTAAGAAGATCAGGACTTTTGCAATGAAAAGGCTATGGACATAACATGTCTTGCTCCGAAGAGTAGGACAGAAATACGCTTTCAGGCACATGACCTTGACATGGCGTTGCCCTCTTTGAGAACAGCGAGCACCATCCCCCGCTCTCTGCTTCTACAACCAGACTGCTGTGGGCAGAGTGAGGTCGTAAATTCCTAAGGAAAACCTTGCCTCATGGTCACACAGTATAGAGAGTGAAATTTTCATGGAGCACAAAGGAATTGCTTCCACCTTACAGAACTCGAGGTACGAACACATTTCATGTTCCGGAGAAAGTATAAAAGATCGGTGAAGAATCCAGCTACGAACTGGTCCGTTTGTTACAACTTGGGAAGCTCAAGAGAGACGGTGTGGCCACATTACCATAACGCTATTTATATAATAGCCTCAGATATGAGGTTTACATCTAATTGTTGTATAAGATGAATGAGTGAGTATGATACTGTTTGTATAATTGGGTAATATGATTGTGGACTGTTTAATGAAGAAAAATACAATTCCCTTTTGATTTGAACTAAATCAGAGGACCGCCTCTGAGCCCAGTTAGGGTCAGACATCCTGGGACAGCCCTCTTCTGCCATTCCGAATAAAACCAAACTTTGAGAAATTATTACCATTATGGGAGGACAAAGGTTGTAGAATCTTTTAACCATACCACGTGGTTAAACTCTTAAACTATCGATACCGACAGAATAAGAACTAGTCTTTGATACTACTTACTAGTCTGCAGCTAGGAATTCGGTATCATTGAACGCGAAGAACGACAACCGCCGAAACATCCATTCTATAACGAATGTCACTTTGAACTATCCCCTCTAACCAAGACAGAGAGAGAGAGGGACGGACAATTCTACAAAAGAAAGACTTTTCACCACTGAGCATAAATATATATATATATTGGTTGCAATTGTTCCCGAATGAGTGAGCGTTCATGTGTAAAGGATTAGCATTTTAATTGTTATAATTAACTCTGTAGTGACTTCTTGGTAAAACCCCCCTTTTGTCAAACAAGCCTCCATGTCGGGTCAGCCCACTAGGGCACATTATATCATTTCATGTAACCACATATTTACTGTTTGTTTGTTTATGCATTTCTATGAATTACTTAGTTTGTAATAAATCAATTATTTAAGACAATTGATGTATGGATGACTCATAGTGAAGACTGGGTTCGTGCAGATAACCAACAATTTACGACGTTTGGAATGAGACTAACGTGAGGTAAAGTAAATAAATCATTCATCAGAAGACTATTGATCAGGTATGAAAATATCTGAAAGGTTATATTGGGAAATTATAACTTTGTAATCTGAATAATTTCCTTGGCGCCCCAACTTCCTAGTTAATTACAGTTACATGATTATTCAGTTTAATCCAGTAACTAATTACAGAGAATCTGTACTTCGTGTTCCAATGTGAATTCTTTAAGAGATGGGTGGGTCTAAGGCTTCAGAGGGTGTGAATGAGTCAATAAAGAACAGCACTGTAGCTGTTCAATGTGAAAGGTTATCTTTAGTATACAACAATAGGCAATGTGTCACGCCCTGGTCGAAGTAGTTTGTGTTTTCTTTATTATTTTGGTCAGGCCAGGGTGTGACATGGGTCTATTTATGTGGTGTGTTTTGTCTTGGGGTTTTCGTAGGTATTGGGATTGTGGTTTAGTGGGGTTCTCTAGCAAAATCTATGGCTGTCTGAATTGGTTCTCAATCAGAGGCAGGTGATTATCGTTGTCTCTGATTGGGAGCCATATTTACAGTGCCTTGCGAAAGTATTCGGCCCCCTCGAACTTTGCGACCTTTTGCCACATTTTAGGCTTCAAACATAAAGATATAAAACTGTATTTTTTTGTGAAGAATCAACAACAAGTGGGACACAATCATGAAGTGGAACAACATTTATTGGATATTTCAAACTTTTTTAACAAATCAAAAACTGAAAAATTGGCCGTGCAAAATTATTCAGCCCCTTTACTTTCAGTGCAGCAAACTCTCTCCAGAAGTTCAGTGAGGATCTCTGAATGATCCAATGTTGACCTAAATGACTAATGATGATAAATACAATCCACCTGTGTGTAATCAAGTCTCCGTATAAATGCACCTGCACTGTGATCTGCACTCTCAGAGGTCCGTTAAAAGCGCAGAGAGCATCATGAAGAACAAGGAACACACCAGGCAGGTCCGAGATACTGTTGTGAAGAAGTTTAAAGCCGGATTTGGATACAAAAAGATTTCCCAAGCTTTAAACATCCCAAGGAGCACTGTGCAAGCGATAATATTGAAATGGAAGGAGTATCAGACCACTGCAAATCTACCAAGACCTGGCCATCCCTCTAAACTTTCAGCTCATACAAGGATAAGACTGATCAGAGATGCAGCCAAGAGGCCCATGATCACTCTGGATGAACTGCAGAGATCTACAGCTGAGGTGGGAGACTCTGTCCATAGGACAACAATCAGTCGTATATTGCACAAATCTGGCCTTTATGGAAGAGTGGCTAGAAGAAAGCCATTTCTTAAAGATATCCATAAAAAGTGTAGTTTAAAGTTTGCCACAAGCCACCTGGGACACACCAAACATGTGGAAGAAGGTGCTCTGGTCAGATGAAACCAAAATTGAACTTTTTGGCAACAATGCAAAACGTTATGTTTGGCGTAAAAGCAACACAGCTGAACACACCATCCCCACTGTCAAACATGGTGGTGGCAGCATCATGGTTTGGGCCTGCTTTTCTTCAGCAGAAAGATGGTTAAGATGGTTAAAATTGATGGGAAAAAAATTGATGGGAAGATGGATGGAGCCAAATACAGGACCATTCTGGAAGAAAACCTGATGGAGTCTGCAAAAGACCTGAGACTGGGACGGAGATTTGTCTTCCAACAAGACAATGATCCGAAACATAAAGCAAAATCTACAATGGAATGGTTCAAAAATAAACATATCCAGGTGTTAGAATGGCCAAGTCAAAGTCCAGACCTGAATCCAATCGAGAATCTGTGGAAAGAACTGAAAACTGCTGTTCACAAATGCTCTCCATCCAACCTCACTGAGCTCGAGCTGTTTTGCAAGGAGGAATGGGAAAAAATTTCAGTCTCTCGATGTGCAAAACTGATAGAGACATACCCCAAGTGACTTACAGCTGTAATCGCAGCAAAAGGTGGCGCTACAAAGTATTAATTTAAGGGGGCTGAATAATTTTGCACGCCCAATTTTTCAGTTTTTGATTTGTTAAAAAAGTTTGAAATATCCAATAAATGTCGATCCACTTCATGATTGTGTCCCACTTGTTGATTCTTCACAAAAAAATACAGTTTTATATCTTTATGTTTGAATCCTGAAATGTGGCAAAAGGTCGCAAAGTTCAAGGGGGCCGAATACTTTCGCAAGGCACTGTAGTCAGTCATATTCTTTGAGTGTTTCGTGGGTGATTGTTCCTGTCTCTGTGTTTGTTGTCACCAGATAGGCTGTATAGGTTTTCACGGTCCGTTTCTTGTTTTTGTATTATCGTGTTTATTCGTTAATTAAACATGTATCAAAATTACCACGCTGCATTTTGGTCCGACTCTCCTTCTACCGAAGAAAACCGTAACACAATGTAATACTGTAAATGGTTTGCCTAATGGGGTCACTTTCTGAGATAAATGTTCAGAGAAACAATTTAGGCAATTTGGTGAAAGTATTCATTTTCCAAATGTGTTTCCCAAGGATTAATGTAGAGTAAGTGTGAAAATGGCACAATGTTAGCATTCCTTTATCTCCTAAATGGGATTATACGTTCATCAACTTTTAAAGCGGCATTACTTCCCCATGTTTCCTGCAACTACAGTGCATGCTATGCCATTTTGAAGCTCTGAGTCTGTACTTTTATCCAATGTACAAAACACCATTTCAAATGTCGGAACATGAGACGGTGGGTCACAGATGTTGTTATTCTTTCCATTGAATATAGGAGATGGAGACCAATGAATGAATCGTGACTCGGTTACAAGGTCCCTGCTGCGATCTCGCTGTGAGACAAAGATCCATGCGACGGTCGGATGCCACCCCATATAGTGCCTTTCTGCCAGGTCACCCCAAGGCCCTGTCCTATTACAACCTGCTCCAACCTGAACCACACGTGACATCAGGGCTGTTGTGATGGGACTGCAGGGAACATCACAGCAGTATTTTTTTTTCTCCCTCTTCTCCTCATCCCTCTCTATCCCCCACTCTAAAGAGACTGCATCTGTGCACTGTGAACCAGGAAATAGATGCCCATGTAAATAAAAAATACTGAGGTATCTGAGATCGGTGATATTGATATGTGATAGAAGGAATAGCTGCACATGGTTTAGGGGGTGGCTATTTCCACCTTCTCTGCACAATGCATGATTTGGGCATCATGATGTAAAAAAAAATGCAAATAGTCTGGGTAGCCATTTGATTAGCTGTTCAGTGTTATGGCTTGGGGGTAGAGGCTGTTAAAAAGTATTTTGGACCTAGACTTGGCACTCTGGTACTACTTGCTGTGCAGTAGCAGAGAGAACCGTCTATGACTAGGGTGGCTAGAGTATTTGACCATTTTTAGGGCCTTCCTCTGACACCGCCTGGTATAGAGGTCCTGGATTGCAGGCCCCAGTGATGTACTAGGACGTAAGCACTACACTCTAAACATTCAATCATTTGAACATCCCACAACTTGTAATAGATTCAAAGAGTAAGCCTTCCCACATGGCTGGAGTCCCCTCTTTCAGGAACAGGTGTGGTTGTCAATTATTACACCTCGCACCGCCTTGTCATAGATCCTCCCTCTGCTTTTAATCATGTCACATCTGTCCCAGGGCAACACAATGATAAAAAGCTGATTTCCCATAGGAGGAACACTGCCTTTGGCAGCTGCTCACCCGTCACAGACACAGTAGCACAAACACTCGGATGTGGGCAGGAGGCTCAGTGTTGGAGCAGCACCCTGCATTCACCAATCTGCCTCACTAACAAGCTATTGAATGGTTGGAACTCGCACTGGGCCATGAGGGCTGTATGAATTTCTACTAATCCTCTTATCAGGGAAATTGTGTTGACCACATAGAATAAACATGTCTAACACACACAGGATAGGTGCAGTGAAATGCACTTATCCGGTGCATTTCACTGCACCATTTCATACACTCTTCCAGTGTATGTTCACTGCACCTATCCGGTGTATGCTATGTACTTACTATTGGGTCAGCTATGGTAGTACAATGCCCCTGGAGCAAATTATGCTTAAGTGCCTTGCTCGAGGGCACATAGACAGATTTTTCACCTTGAGGCTCAGGAATTCGAGCTAGTGACCTTTCGGTTACTGGCCCAATGCTCTAACCGCTAAGCTACCTTCTGCCGCTACAACTGACATCTCAAAAAGAGCCAAGAGATACACAGCTAAGATTCTGTAACAACAATAGTGTTACTTTCAGCCCCAAGGACAGCACTCATAGGGCTCAGCCAGTCTATGGTTGAGTTCCTGCCCGACTACATTGCAGACTTCTGCCAGATCTTACAATGACGGGATCTATTCGGACAGGAACGCGTCCATTCAGCACCATAGACAGTGCTAACACGACTCAGCCAGTGTCGCCCATTCAGCACCATGGACAGTGGTAACACGACAGTGCCAGTTTAGCCCATTCAGCACCATGGACAGTGCTAACGCGACTCTGCCAGTGTAGCCCATTCAGATCCATGGACAGTGCTAAGGCGACTCTGCCAGTGTAGCCCATTCAGCTCCATAGACAGGGCAGATGACAGAGAGAGCGAGCGCAGAGCGTGCTGGCTGCTGTAGAGAGGCCAGGCTCATTGAGGTGTGGGCAGTGGTGGATAAAGTAGTTAGCTGTCATACATTAGTAGAAGTAAAGATACCTTAATAGAAAATTACTCAAGTAAATGTATGGAGGAAAAAAATGTATATTTTCTTTAAGAATGTAGTGGAGCAAAAGTCAAATCTGTCAAAAAAATATGAATAGTAAAGTACAGATACCTCAGAAAACTACTTAAGTAGTACTAGTTACTTTACACCACTGGGCGTGGGGAAGGTGGGCAGCTGGCCAAGATTAGTGCAACATGGTGGACCAACTTGTGTGCATGATACTTAATGCCCCAACTCCAGGGCTCTCCATCTCTCATGCGCCAAACAACCCTGTTGGATAATTAAGTTAAGCAACAACTTTACAACAAGCTGCTAAACTAAATAATCAACATACAAATATGTAAATTCGATGGCTACAACAGCGAATGGACATAACCTTCCAACAATCCCAAATCACTAGCCTTTAGCACTGCATGCTAACTAAGTACCATAATCGGTCACAGCTGGGGGAGGCTAATTTCAATTGAGTAATAATCTAGCAGTCAGTTGGGTTCAGATAATTTACTCTAGGAAGGGTTCCAGCTCTTCACTTTCTCGTAAGCCAAGCTTTTTTTTGTCGGTCCTCAACTGATCAAATCAAATGATCCTTTAGCTTGACATTTAACTTTTTGTTCCACAAATCTCTTGGCAAAGAGGGGTTGTTTTCACATGTCACTATCTCCAATAATCCCAACATTTATCTCTGTCCCGACTCCCCTGCTCCCTAAGGGCTAAACAGCTCCATTACACACTAGGTGGATTTTCAATAGCACAACATCTGTTTTTTTTCTCTCCATGCAACAGTATTATGGGTACATCAGGTCTACCCAATACGTTGTCATGACTGTCCAGTTCTAACAAACTGTGTAAATGATGAGTAAAGAAATGAACATAGCAGACCAGAAAAACGTCAAGCTGCAGCTGCAAGTTTAAAGTGGTCTGAACTTACGTCCCTGAGGAAAATCAAACCAGGAAGTGGCTTCTATTTTGAATACTCCATGTTCCATAGCCTGCCTTTGCTCCATTTAAAGGGATATCAACCAGATTCCATTTCCTATCGCTTCCTCAAGGTGTCAACAGTCTTTAGACATAGTTTTAGGCTTTTATTTAGAGAAATGAGCGAGAAAGATAACATCGCGTCATTGTATGGCCGGGTGCCAGCAGCGTTTTGTTGGCGCAACAGAGTTTGGGCAGCCATTGCCTTTCCCCCTCCTACTGCAAAAGACAGTTGCGGTTGATATATTATCGATTATATATTTTAAAAACAACCTGAGGATTGATTATAAAAAAACATTTGACATGTTTCTGTGGACATTACGGATACTATTTGGAATTTGTCTGCGTTTTCGTGACCGCTCAATCCTGTGGATTTCTGAACATAACGCGCCAAACAAACGGAGGTATTTTGGATAATCCGAAGATCATCAAAGGTAAACGATTAATTTGATTGCTTTTCTGATTTTCGTGACCAAGCTACTTTATGCTAGGTGTTCATAATGTTTTGTCGAGCGATCGATAAACTTACACAAACGCTTGGATTGCTTTCGCTGTAAAGCATATTTTCAAAATCTGACACGACAGGTGGATTAACAA
The DNA here is from genome assembly GCF_013265735.2 of Oncorhynchus mykiss. Taxonomy (NCBI): domain Eukaryota; kingdom Metazoa; phylum Chordata; class Actinopteri; order Salmoniformes; family Salmonidae; genus Oncorhynchus; species Oncorhynchus mykiss. Next base: position 47,814,836 of record NC_048574.1, on the reverse strand, counting down.
AAGGCTAAGCTGTGTTTTGCTATATTGCACTTGTGATTTAATTAATATAAATATTTGTATTAATATTATTTGAATGTGGCGCTATGCAATTCAGCAGTTGTTGATGACAATTATCCCGCTAAAGGGATGGGTAGCGTCAAGAAGTTAAGGAGGACCATTATACTACTCTGCTCAAACCATCGTATTATGCTACTCTCATCACCCCACTGGGAACCATCAACACGCTTGGCTAGCCTATCTTCAAAGAAGCATCTTCAAGAAGGAAAGGGAAGGAAAATAAACTCTGTAGTTCTGACTACACGACAAGTCACCGGACACTGGACAACTACAGAGAAGAACAACAGTAGAAGACTTGTTGGAACCCTTGTGAACCCAACTCCCTTCCCAAGGCGGCCCTGTCCCCCGAAAGAGATCCGGTGAACCAAGGCATTTCACGTAAATACATTCATGATTTCTTACTCAAAGCGGGCGGCAGTTCGTGTGCAAAGTATATGGTCACTGTCGGTGAGAGTAGTTTCTGAGAGTACCAATGTTAAATGTCTATGTCCCCTTCTCTCCCTCCCTCTCCATGTCTTTTGTAACAAGCAGCCACGTTGTTGTCATTCTGCTAGGGACCTGTTTTTAACGTATTAAGTGTATAGGTTTATTATTTAATTAGCTAGTAAGTAAAACATTTAACTCATTTGTGTAGTACTGAATAATAAGTAAGGCTCTGTTTTTTTGAAGATAAAAGGAGGTTACGACTGTTCAGACCGATGATATGATACGAGGTTAAGATTAATAAGTTGACTGTTTATAAAAAAAAAGACATTTTAGAGTTTAATTCAGGAGATGGTAACTCTTTAAAGAACCGCTCTCGTGGTGCCCCAGATGCTAACGGTTAATTGTTACATGATTAATTTAATCGGTCAACAATTAAACATAGTTAGGTAATTAGATAAATAACAGTCTTCAGATTGATGTTAAAGTCAAGTCATGACATATTGGTGCCCCATGTGATGCATCTAAGACAAAATTAGGCCCTACTGTTGAATTCAGTCTACAGGAACTGTGTAGCAATTTACGTTACACCCAAAAGAGCAGTAGGCAGGATTGTCGTTGAGTGGTGTGTGCTTCCTGCACATGCAACCCAGTTAGCAGGGAGAGATTGACTCCGGTGTTGTATACCTGACAAAGGGTCAGATTGTGTAGGGTTAATTATTCATTTCCAGAGCTAAGACATACGGGTCAGCCGATTAAGGAAATTTGAGAAGATATATTTGTTTGGTTATTATCACTCTGTCTCTTGCGCTTAGTAACGGCTAGATTTGCATTCGAAGCTAAGCTAACAGAGAAAAGTCATTCTCCTTTGTTTACAGCGGAAAATCCCATGCATTGGTTGACAGAAGTCCTGCCTTTGCTGGAATCCCGGGTGATTCAGCTTTCAGGGGTAAGGGACCCCTTGTGGTGAAGAATCAGCAGCAATTTTTCAGAATCAGCAGCAATCCAATGTGAGGGCAAAATGTCTTCTCACATCTATAACAACTGGTTAAACTTTACAATATCCAACCAATCTCAACTGATTGGATATCGTTGTCCCATTCGATTTATCAAGGAAGTTAAATTGCCAAACAAACCTTTTTACCAGGTTGCTCATTCGGATAAGGACCAAATTAATTTGTTCCAACCAATGAGGCCTTTTAAACTTGTAAATCTTAACCTAGATACAGCGATGCTTTCAGGTTAATGAAAGTTTAATTCCCAGATAGCAAGCTATCAGAGGGGGTGCCCCCCCACCCCCATTCCCCTGCTAATAATTGAACCCTCACCCACGGAAAGATTGATCGCTGACCTCAGCAGCGACGCAAACCCAAACTATGCAGAATGGCTGAGAAAGTTAGATCACAATGCCACAAGCGACAGACGCCCTCCAAAATAGCACTCACTCCAGTGAGAGGGTGCGTCATCGGGGATAGGAGTGGTGAGAGATGAAGCACAACAATGGTATCCACCATGATACCACGGTACCAATAACCACCGCGGTCAAAATAACTATAAAGAACGTCACCAGCGAAGCGAATACCGATACAATCAACCTGGCCGCTATGTTCCTGCACCCAACCCACACAATGGTAACAAAGGGTTACATGGCAAGAAAAACGTAAACCGATGCTCTCTAGAAGTTATGCTAAGAGAAGTACAAAAGCGCCCACAATTTGAGAAAGAGGAAAAAGATAAGTCACCATGACTTGGCGTGGAATTGCCGAAATTAACACCATTAGCGAGGACATAAACGATCAAATTAACCCCGTTCTCACTCTAAACCCTATCCACTCTAAACTCTATAGATCAAGAAACAAGCCCACGGGCTTTGACTCTAGACCCAAATACAAATGTTGTGACGCACAAGGTAAACCACATCACAATAGCCAATTACACTCAAACTCTGATAAATCGATCTGTTTTCACCATGAACACGAATGACACATCACGCCGTTGTGAACAATCCCTCCTCTTTGTGGGGAATATGACCGCAAAACGCAACTCTGAAAGTCGCTACCTGGAAACAGTCCTGGAAGACTGTTTAAACTGTGATGCGCTAATTGATTCAGGCTCTACAATATCGCTCATCTCTCAAACATTGTTCAATGATCTCAAAAGGGCCGTGTACCCTGCTAAACGTTGGTTAAAAACGTAACGATGCGACACTACACTTCCGAGGTTTCACTCAGACTACCTCGCCTCTTCACAATGCGGCTCATGCTGGAACAACTCTACCAAATCACATGGCTTGTTCATCCTGTGCATGTTGCTAAATTGTATGTTTAGCAACTGTATGCTGCTAAATTGTAATTACCTCGCCACTATTGGCCTATTTATTGCCTTACCTCCTTACTTAATTTGCACACACTGTATACAGTATTTCTATTGTGTCATTGACTGTACGTTTCTTTGTCCCATGTGTAACATCTGTGTCGTTGTTTTTGTCGCACTGCTTCGCTTTTTCTTGGCCAGGTCGCAGTTGTAAATGATAACTTGTTTTCAACTGGCCTACCCGGTTAAATAAAGGTGAAATAAATAAAATATAATACCAGCCTCGAAACTGAACACCTGCTACTCGGGACAGACTGATGGATTGGAAAAACAACCAATTGTGGTAACCATGCCATTCTCCACTGACCACACTGTCTTCTCCTAACGCTGGCTGCAACACAGTCATCCATCAGGAGTATCTGTTGACAGGATCCCTTGGAAAAAAGACATTTCGATACCCCTCATTACGATATCTCGTCAAATTCAATCAGCAACCCTCCCCCCCACCGAAAAAAAATGGGGTAACAATAATCATTCCTTGCCATGCGTAGTCTCAACTACAATGCAACTAGTAAAATGCTCTAATCATGTGTTCCGGTAGGATAACATTATGGAATAAATCTGTAGGATAGCTGGTCCCCTTTGGGTACCAGTACCAATGCCATCAACAGTCAGTCCAGCCACAGTCAGTAAGAAGGTTAGAGACCTTGAGTCGAATTGACCTCGAACAAGTCGAATTGCCCTTGATAACAGCGACAGATGAGTTAGTAGTCACTCAGATTGGGAAAAGGGAATCTCCAAAACAGTCTTCTGATGGTTAACACACATGCGGCTAATACAAATAACCCTCCAATCAGGAGGAAAGTTATTAGAAGTCATGAACCATGATCACACCGCATATGACCGGTTCAGTGATAACATGGCCCCCGTGGATAACATGGCTATGAAAGTCATACCTATCGCCACTACAATGGCGTAAGACACATTGACTTGTAGTAAAACCACTACAGGGCCCCTTGGCATATGGCTTGAGGTCGGCACCGATTCCTACTGACACAAGGTCATTGACATGGAAATGATCTGATGACGTCAGACTCAATCTGCCCAGGTTGCAGCCTACCAGGATACTTGGTTTTCTTACCCTTGTGTGTTTGTGCAAGCATAAATGCACATGCACAATACTAGGATCACTTAAGGGTCGGAGCAAAATACCAGTCTTGGTAAAGTAGAAAATAGACCCTGAAGCCCCTTTACCTCTTCAGCTACATTAATCAACCGTTTCTCACCAGAGGTCCATAGGTCCCCCCTGTAGACTGTCCGAAGCTAGTGCCTTACAACTGTAGCCTTGTCATGTAGTTAGCAACTTAGGGTAGTTACCTAAACAACACACTGCTAAGTAGGATCGCCCTAGATATGACATTTGACAAAATGGCATGATAGAGTAATTCGCCAACACCGTAGAAGTGTATAGAATAGAGTCCAATTAGATGATTAAGGTGTGGTAACTATATTTTGTATATTTTTTGGTTTGTGCTTTTATTATTTTCTTTGACACTTAAGAAGCGATACCGCCACAAACAAGTTCCCATACAACCATCATTTAGGGCAACAACGGCGCTCATTTGGGGAAGAAATATAATGATGTATTGCATAAGTGTTGTGTGTTATTAATGTCTGTCTAAGTTAATTCCCAGATCCACCAGCCTGGACAACCGGACGACGGGTCTGGAACGACGATCGCCAACCAGGACATCCCGTGGCCATTCTTGTTGGGGTCTGCAGCTTGTGAAATCTTACCAGGTTAAACCACCAGAGAGAGACTGTCACGATGATTCACAAACCAGGACATCCCGTGGTCATTCTTGTGGATGAGTTACAGAATCCTTCCAAGATTGAACCCACCAGAGGGGGACTGTCATGACTGTCCAAAAGAATCCAAATAGGTCGGATCAGGTTTGCAATGAATAACTTCACTCAGACCCTCTCTCACGCGCAGGGGGGGGGGGGGGGGGGGAGAACTAGACGGGATTAACAACTCATGTCCTGTCATAAATCAAGGGGAGAAGATTCAGGTCTCCCTATCCAATATTCAGCAAAGGAATGTCGTTTGTTTCCAAGATAATTTTCCTGCCGCATCTCTAACACTTTCAAAAGTGAATACTGGAACAATATGTCTAACTGTCACACCCTGATCTGTTTCACCTGTTTTTGTGCTCGTCTCCAACCCGTCCAGGTGTCGCCTATCTTTCCTATTATCCCCAGTGTAATTATACATGTGTTCTCTGTTGCCAGTTAGTTTTGTTTCGTCAAGCATACCAGCATTTTGTCCCGTGCTCCTGTCTGTCTCTAGTTCCTGATTTCTAGCTTTCCCGGTTTTGACCATTCTGCCTGCCCTGAGCCTGAGCCTGCCTGTCATTCCGCACCTTGCCATGCCACCCTGGATTACTGACCTCTGCCTGCCCTTGACCTGTCATTTGCCTGCCCCCCCTGTTCGAGTACTAAACTTTTGTTACTTCGAAACTGTCTGCATCTGGGTATCTCCTGAGCCTTGACACTAACATAGAATGTGGGGAATGGTCAGAGGTGATCTATAGAACACCTATGTCATTTTCTTTGTTATTTTGTGATGTCACAAACATTTTTAAGACGGAAATACTGTAACTTGGAAAGTGTAATATGCAGCTTTTCAGTAGGAAGTTCCAATCACACCCAAATGGCCATCAAACTCCTTTCATTCATCATGCTCATCCTGACAGAGAGGGCTCTGAGCCCAACTGCTGCGTCATCAGCCAAGGGGATACCAGGTGGCAACTCTTTGCTCTGTGACTAACCACGGCCTACTGTATGTCAGCAAATGAATCACCCAACCCTTCGCTGGGAATAATCAATACACTCCTCACACACACACTCAGACAAGGCCCTCCACTCAGACATCACCACTGGCACACACACCCGCCACACACACCCGCCACACACACACACGCGCACGCACACACACGTGCACCCACGCACACAAACACACACACACACACACACACACACACACACACACACACACACACACACACACACACACACACACACGCAGCCCTCCATCAGTCAGCAGCTCCTGCCTGCAGACCCTTGTGGGTCCAACCCTAGACTCTGTGGCTGTGTGACTAATGGCTTACAATGGGGAAACCCGCCTGTGGCGCCGAAACTGCAGCAAGTTAAGTACTGGAGGAAATACGAGACATGCTGCATATCATATATTCTGTACTTGCATTCATCCTATCATCCAGTGCTCTCTCTCTCTGAGAGGGGGATAACTTGAAGCCAATAGCTTATAGCTCAAGACAGTGCTGCTCTTGCACCTCCTGAACGCTGTCACATTCATGACCAATTGGATTAGATGTTGTTGTTGGTAATTTAGTTACGGCAGAAACCCTCTCCATGAGGGACAACAATGACGAGAGGCTAAATTGTTATGGAGGCCATCATGCTATATTAGACACAGCTTTGATCGAGCACTAATCATTATTTGACATGATTCCCTTCTTCCTCAGAATGAAGGTATGACGTTTTGTTGAATAACCTGGGAATGTAATCTATGAGGGAGTTTACAATCTCTCTCAAGCTCATACCATCTCTGTCTCTTTATAGGTAACAAATAAACAATACAAGGCAATAAGCCAAAAAAGGATCTATACAAATGCTGTTTCAAATGGTCTGAATTTCATTAAATCTACTGCAGAGTCCTTAACACACACTGTTCATAGTCTACAGTGACAATGCTGGCGGTGACTCTAAAATCAACAGTATAACTGTAAACAGCGGTGTTGTAGAAACAAACACGCAGTACCCCTGGGGAACAAGCTACTCTTACCACCATCTGGGTCAGCTATGTTTGGGCTCGGACTCAAACAGGGACATATTACACCTGACTTAAAGACTTCTTTAGAAAATAGCACACACTTAGCTATCGTTTTGCCAAGCATCCGGTATCCTAGTGTTGAACAGAGAGGGTGACATTGCAAATGTGCACTGTGAAAGTCAAATGGTTCAAATGGAATGAATAATTCATTTAGACGAAATAGTCTAATGAGCCAGAGCATTTCACAGCGTGACGTACTGCCGTTACAATCTCTGCCCTCTGCTGTTTTAATGAGCAAACACCGGTGTTATTTCTCCCCTGCCAATCCAGATGCATGGTAAATACTTTTCTGGCACAAATCATAGATATCATGAGAAATAGGTGCCATATGTCTTTTTCTATGGAAATGGACACACATTTGATCAATTAACACAGTCTTTCTAAGCCCCTTAATTAGTCCTCCAAATCTCCAGCAAGAGCATTTTCAGGATTCTGTTTCTACACAGTGAACCTCAGGATATCAGCTCATTCCAAGCCTTGGCTCAAAACCATGGATGGGACACTTTGATGGAGATGAGAGCCACACAAAATCAGAACTCATGAGGGGACACATTGGCTCGATGCTCTGTGTACCCACATCTATACCCCACACAGTCAGAGCCGGTCCTAACCTTTTGGGCATACTAAGTGAAATTTGACAGTGGAGAGAATAAATTGTTTTAGAGTTCATTTTCTGCAATTCTACACATTTTATCATGGGGCGCAGAGAAAAAGTTGCAGTTTTAAAACACATTTTCTGCAATTCTACACATTTTGCCATAGTGTGGATATAAATGTTTTAATATATGATATCTGAGTGAGAGTCACTAACAAAATCAATGGGGGTAAAACATTTTTTAGCTGACATGGGCTAATTGATTGACTGTCAGTGACAGTCAAAACTGTTGATGCACAAACACATTTTGAAATCGCATCTGTACATTCTACTATTCTAAATCTCAACAGTCAGTTGAGACCCCGACTGAGTTCACACATAAAAAAACTAAAAAAACAACAACATTATTCAGTTTTTGGAAATTGATGCGGGTCGCCGGTTACCCATCCCTCTTCATAAAAAAGGGGACCCTCATCCTCTAACCTAACCCCACAGTACTACAGACAGTGCTCTTAGCCCCCCCCACCCCCATCCCTCTTCATAAAAAAGGGGATCCTCATCCTCTACCCTAACCCCACAGTACTACAGACAGTGCTCTTAGCCCCCCCACCCCCCTTCATAAAAAGGGGACCCTCATCCTCTACCCTAACCCCACAGTACTACAGACAGTGCTCTTAGCCCCCCCACCCCCCTTCATAAAAAACGGGATCCTCATCCTCTACCCTAACCCCACAGTACTACAGACAGTGCTCTTAGCCCCCCCACCCCCTTCCTAAAAAAGGGGATCCTCATCCTCTACCCTAACCCCACAGTACTACAGACAGTGCTCTTAGCCCCCCCCCCATCCCGTTCTCACTATGTGTAGCTGCAGGTAGTCTCCCAGTCCGCTGGTGCTCTCCACTCGGACCAAGATGGCGTCTTTCTGCTGAGTACTGAAGCCCACAGCTAGCCGGTCTGCTCTGGTGCTCGGCCGCTCGTTGGGGGCCCAGGTGTACGTGATGAGGGCCCCTCCTCTCCCAAAGATATACGTGGTCCCAGCTGAGGGACAAATGGAGACAAACAAAAGCATTAGTAAGAGACTGAGAGGAAAGGGAGAGGAAATTGAGAGAGAAGGAGAAGGAGAAGGAGGAGACATTATTAAGGAGATAAGGTGTTAGAGAGTGTTCTATCACTTTCAGAATCTTGTTTTTCGTTGTTGTTGTTGTTCCCAGCAGACCTTGCCATCTTTACTGAGATTGTTCTTTGGTACCACTCATGCCAAATTTCAGATGCCTATTTTCTTGCCAAGTACACGACTGTGACAGCTCATTCCCTAACACAACCTATTATTCTCTCGGCAGAAACAACATGTCATAGCAAAACGTTATTCCCCTTAAGTTATGCCACACTGTCAGTTTCCATCACAGCGGAGGATGAACACTAAAACAGACACCGCCTATAATTACACAAACCTCACAGAATTGTTCGAATGCACTTGTGTGATTTGGATGGTGCTGATTTTGTCCCGTCTGAACACTATCGCACAGAACTTGCACCACACCTGCGGTACCACTACCACGAGAGGTCGCGAGTTGAGCTGTCACTGATTCCATTGTGCATTAGATTGTGTAAACCTGCCAGTATTGCAGAGTGGTTGAGGTGCCACCATGTCTAAACATGCCAGCGGAACTGTAAACACAAGACCACCGGGTTGCAGTATGCTGCAGTAGTATGCCTTGCCCTGCCCAGGGAGTTAACACGTTGCATTTTGGGGGGTTTCTGTAACTAATCAGAACATCTGCCATATTATTTTAACTTGATCTCCCACTTCCCTGTAAGGTGGAACTGAGAAAAAAATATCATCTCTCATAGAAATCTATTCATATAACCTGAGATGGACAATGTATGTAAAGGTATGGGAGTTCGCTATGAATCCCACTGCATACCAATGTCAAGCTATGAATCCCTTAATGAGTCTCATACGCACAATCAACTTCACATCTCTAACAGCAAGCTAATCTCAGTTCATCCACTGTTGACCAAACATAACCTGGTTATCATGTCTTCCAAATATTTTCTACGGTCTTAATTAGCTTTATCAGAAGGTTGACAAGTCATATCTCAGGTATGAGGGCACCGGAGGTTGGCAGGTCTGTGCCCCCTGTCGTCCTGGCGCCGGTGGGCCTCACATGAGATAAGAGAGGAGATGAGGGGAATGATCTGGCAACCAGTCTCCCAGGCAGAGCAGCTTTTGGATGACAGCACACTGAACACCTGCTCTCCTGGAACCGGATAACTTGTTGCCAGTACTGCATGTGATGAAACAGTGACAACCACAGCTCACATGGCACACCGGGCTCACCCATTAAGTCACAGTGGGCAGGGGTGACGATGACCTCTCTTAGGAAGGAAGGGCATGATGGTCTTGCCTATATTCTAGGTTTTGTAACCCTGCATGGTTTGGAGAATTGGTTGGGTTGATGGGTTAAAAAAAAAGTGTGAAATGTGAAATGACTTGCATGCTACTTGTAAACGAGAATATATCACACAACGACTATGGTGAGTAATAAGAAAATTGCATTCAGGTTGTACATTTTTCCAATATGAGCTGTAGTGGTGGTTGAATGATGTGCAGTTTCACGTGAGTACTTTCAATGATCTAACCTCATTCTGGGTCGTGGTTTTGTCTTAGATCAGGGATGGGCAACTTTGATGGGGGTGGTGGCCGTAAAAAAAAAAATGGAACTCATTATGAGGGGCTGCAGTGGCTCGTGGGTCTGCATACCCACATCCATACACCCTGCAATTTTGCACATTACATAACACCATGGGGCGTAGACAACATGTTGCCATTTTAAAGTAAGTTTCCTGCAATTCTATTGTGTGTATATTTCTTTGCGTTATTTGTAGCTTATTTTGTACATAACATTTCTGCCACTGTCTCTTATGACCGAAAAGAGCCTCTAGACATCAGTACAGCAACAACTCACCTCGTAGTGGACAAAAAATTGTTCTTTAACGAGTCGGACGTGAAGGATTTACTTCAGACACCCGATAGGGCCCTCATCCCCGTCATTTGCAGGAGAAAGAGACAGAGATGTCGGGGACGAAGGTCGGGTCCCTTGTAAGAATCCGACGGCGAGTGGGTAATCTGGCTTTACCAATCGGTCCTATTAGCCAACGTACAATCATTGGATAATAAAATAGACAAACTACGGTCACGTATATCCTACCAACGGGACATTAAAAACTGTGAATGTCTGAACGACGACATGAATTACATACAGCCGGCTGGTTTTACGCTGTATTGGCATTTGGTAAGACAAGGGGTGTATATTATATCTATGTATATTTGTAAACAACAGCTGTTGCACCGAAATCGAATGAAGTCTTGAGGTTTTGCTCGCCTTGAGGCAGAGTATCTCATGATAAGCTGTCGACCACACTATTTCCCAAGAGAGTTTTAATCTATATTCTTTGTTGCTGTCCATTTACCACCACAAACCGATGCTGGCACTAAGACCGCAATCAATGAGCTGTATGTATAAGGCCATAAGCAAACAGGAAAACGCTCATCCAGAGGCGGCGCTCCTAGTGGCCAGGGACTTTAATGCAGGGAAACTTAAATCCGTTTTACCTCATTTCTACCAGAATGTTAAATGTGCAACCAGAGGGGGAAAAAAACTCTAGATCACCTTTAATCCACACACAGAGACACATACAAAGCTCTCCCTCACCCTCCATTTGGCAAATCTGACCATAATTCTATCCTTCTGATTCCTGCTTACAAGCAAACGCAAAAGCAGGAAGCACCAGTGACTCAGTCAATAAAAAGTGGTCAGATGAAGCAGATGCTAAGCTGCAGGACTAGAACAGAATGGAATATGCTATGCTATATATGCTATATATGCTATAATATGCTATATGCTGCCAGAACAGAATGGAATATGTTCAGGGATTCTTTCGTTGGCATTGAGGAGTACATCACATCAGTCACTGGCTTCATCAATAAGTGCATTGATGACGTCGTCCCCACAGTGACCGTACATACATACCCCAACCAGAAGCCATGGATAACAGGCAACATCCACACTTAGCTAAAGGGTAGAGCTGCCGCTTTCAAGGAGCTATAACCTCCGATGAAGCATCAAACAGGCAAAGCGTCAATACAGGACTAAGATTGAATCGTACCACACTGGCTCTGACGCTCGTCGGATGTGGCAGGGCTTGCAAATTATTACAGACTACAAAGAGTAGCACAGCCACGAGCTGACCAGTGGCATGAGCCTACCAGACGAGCTAAATTACTTCTATGCTTCCTTCAAGGCAAGCAACATTGAAACATGCATGAGAGCATCAGGTGTTCCGGACGACTCTCCGTAGCCGATGCGAGTAAGACCTTTAAACAGGCCGCAGGGCCAGATAAACAGGCCACAGGGCCAGACGGATTACCAGGATGTGTACTCCGAGCATACGCTGACCAACTGGCAAGTGTCTTCACTGACATTTTCAACCTGTCCCTAACGGAGTCTGTAATACCAACACGTTTCAAGCAGAACACCATAGTGAAGTGCCCAAGAACACTAAGGTAACCTGCCTAAATGACCACCGAAAGTAGCACTCGCGTCTTTAGCGCGAGTGAAAACCTTAGTCTTTTTTAAATGTTTTGAATTAAAATGTTTAAAAAATATTTTACCCCCTTTTCATGGAATCCAATTGTTAGTAATTACTATTTTGTCTCATCGCTACAACTCCCGTACGGGCTCGGGAGAGACGAAGGTTGAAAGCCCTCCGAAACACAACCCAACCAAGCCACACTGCTTCTTAAAACAGCGTGCATTCAACCCGGAAGCCAGCCGCACCAATGTGTCGGAGGAAACACTATGCACCTGGCGACCTTGGTTAGCGCGCACTGTGCCCGGCCCGCCACATGAGTCGCTGGTGCGCGATGAGACAAGGATATCCCTACCGGCCAAACCCTCGCTAACTCAGACGTCGCGGCAGAGCCTGGGCGTGAACCCAGAGTCTCTGGTGGCACATCTAGCGCTGCGATGCCCTAGACCACTGCGCCACCCGGGAGGCCTGAAGTGCTGGTCATGGCTCACATCAACACCATTATCCCGGAAACCATAGACCCACTCTAATTTGCATACCGCCCCAACAAATCAAATCTTATTGGTCACATACACATGGTTAGTAGATGTCATTGTGAGTGTAGGGAAATGCTTGTGCTTCTAGTTCCGACAGTGCAGTAATATCTAACAGTAATCTAAGAATTCCACAACAACTACCTAATACACACCAATCTAAGTAAAGGGATGGAATAAGAATATATACTTACAAATATATGGATGAGCGATGACCGAGCAGCATAGGCAAGATGCAATAGATGGTATAAAATACAGTATATATGAGATGAGTAATGAAATGTATATAAACATTATTAAAGTGGCATTATTAAAGTGACTCGTGATTCATTTATGAAAGTGGCCAATGATTTAAAGTCTGTATGTAGGCAGCAACCTCTCTGTGTTCGTGACGGCTACCACAGATGATGCCATCTCTATTGCACTCCACATTGCTCTTTCCCACCTGGACAAAAGGAACACCTATGTGAGAATGCTATTCATTGACTACAGCTCAGCGCTCAACACCATAGTGCCCACAAAGCTCATCACTAAGCTAAGGACCCTGGGACTAAATACCACCCTCTGCAACTGGATCCTGGACTTCCTTACGGGACGCCCCTAGGACATCCGTCACACTGATCCTCAAAAAATCCTCAGAGGTGCGTGCTCAGTCCCCTCCTGTACCCCCTGTTCACTTATGACTGCATGAGCAGGCACGACTCCAACACCCTCATTAAGTTTGCCGATGAAACAACAGTGGTAGGCCTGATCACCGACAACGATGAAACAGCCTATAGGAAGGAGGTCAGGATAACAACCACTCCCTCAACGTGATCAAGACAAAGGAGACGATTGTGTACTACAGGAAAAGGAGCACCGATCACACCCCCATTCTCATTGATGGGGCTGGGGTGGAGCAGGTTGAGAGCTCCTTGGTGTCCACCTCACCAACAAACAATCATGGTCCAAACACACCAAGACAGTTGTGAAGAGGGCACGACAAAGACTATTCCCCCTCAGGAGACTGAAAAGATTTGGCATGGGTCCTCAGATCCTCAAAACATTCTACAGCTACACCATTGAGAGCATCCTGACTGGTTGCATCACTGCCTGGTATGGCAATTGCTCGGCCTCCGACCGCAAGGCACTACAGAGGGTATTGCGTACAGCTCAGTACATCACTGGGGCCAAGCTTCCTGCCATCCAGGATCTCTATACCAGGCGGTGTCAGAGGAAGGCACTAAACATTGTCAAAGACTCCAGCCACCCTAGTCATAGACTGCAAGCGGTACCGGAGGGCCAAGTCTTTTAACAGCTTCTACCTCCATAAGCCAAAAGACTCCTGAACAGCTAATCAAATGGCTTTCCAGACTATTTGCATGCCCCCCCCCCCAACCCTTTTATGCTGCTGCTATTCTCTGTTTATTATCTATGCATAGCCACTTTAACTCTACCTACATGTACATATTACCTCAATTACCTTGACTAACCAGTGCCCCCGCACATTGACTCTGTACCGGTACCCCTTGTATACAGCCTCGCTACTGTTATTTTACTGTTGCTCTTTAATTATGTGTTACTTTAATTTTTTATTTGACACATATTTTTGTTAAAACTGCATTGTTGGTTAAGGGCTTGTAAGTAAGCATTTCACTGTAAGGTCTACATCTGTTGTATTCGGCGCATGTGACAAATACAATTTGATTTGATGATCAACGGGCCCCACCCCGGTTGGTAATTTGACCATGCTTACTGCAATTTCAGATAGCTGGCCACTAGACTAATCTACCAATTCCCCTAAAAATTGCTGCCATGGGCTAATGGAGTGACTGCTGATGAACAACCAAATTTCAAAATTGCACCTTGTGTATTTTACTACTCAACAGTAAGTTCAGACTCTTGAATGAGTACCAAAAAAAAAGACAAAAAAAAAAAGAGTTGCCCATCCATGTCTTAGATCAAAGTGAGATGAAGAAGAAGAGAAGAAGATGAAGAGAAGATGAGAGGAACACCTGCTGCCAGTGCCCTCCAGTAGAAGAAACACTATCACATGTGGGTCAGGTGAGCCTGTTCTGAAATGAGACCTTTTCGAGGCTCTTTTCCATTTCCTCACTGGCTAGTAGCCATGGACGCACTGTGGGTTGAGATAAAGACATGCAGTATGCAGTAGAGTATGTATGTAAGAGCGGTGTGTGCTATATTGAACAGCGTAGTGCCAGTGCCACTACTCATTCATTCCTGACATGTGATGATATGCCTGTGGTCTTGACAGGTCGAATAATAATCTTCCATTTCACAGCTCAGTTCCTAATGAATCAAAAATACATTATTTAAAAACGCATCAATATTTGAGATGTACAGAAAATGTATTGATTGAGTTCTGCTCCTCTGCATCCAGAAGGTTTAATTGAGAAATGATTGAAATTGTTCATCGTATTATTATTGTAAATGAGACAAACCACCGAGCAGGCGTCACCATGCACGCACACACATACATGCATCACGTGAGAGTGTCTTGCAAATGGTCCCGCATTAAAAACAGTAAACCTTTCAAGCATTCCTAAATCATTGAGCTGAGCCACACACATGGGGATTCCTGGCAGTGACATCCATGCCTCCTCCACACGGGCATGTGCGCACAGAGACGACAGGAAGTAGTATTAACCTCGCACATCTGTGAAGACGAAGCACACGCGGGACGATTTTCACTCCTTCTCAGCCTAAGGAAATGTCGGAAAAAAAAACGGAAATGGGTTTCAGTGCTTCCAGCTAATTCTGAAATGTGTTGAACGTACATTTTGCCTGTACCACAGGTCAATATCTGAAACAAACATTTAGGGCTGACTGAGAGACTTTTCAATTGGCAGTAGATTGCCAAACTGCATTTGAAGGGTGAAGTTATGCTATAGAAAGTCAATGTATTGGTATTACAATACGATGGACCTAAATGACGTACAAGGCTCCATTTGATAGAAGGTTTCATTTGGAACAGTAGTTAGACTACAGATTAGAACCATAACTCATATGTTCAAAGGAAAACCCTGCTTCAGATGTGACCTACTTCAGCAGGCAGACAAAAGGATGCCTTTAAAAATGTATTCCTTACACATCCCTCTGACATCATACTAGATTATTTAGGTGTCTGAGTGGCACACACAAAACATTTTTGTTTGTTTGTTGATGAGATAGAAGCCTGATCAAATCTCGATATTTTCCACTCTGTACATACAGTCACGTGTGCGATATATACAAAGTTTTTCCTTCGTAAAGTTATTCTATTATTAATAAAAATAAAAATAAATAGATGCCAATCAATTATTATTTATGTAGCTTGTTGCTCTGACTTGAACTGAGATTATGGCTCGACTTTCAGAATTGATGTAGCACTAATGGCGAGCGCTGTAGAGAGGGTTTTGTCTAAAGTGAGGAACTACAAACTAGACACATATCACGGTGGAATGTTGAATCATCTCGACTAGAACACTTTAAAAGGTAAGGGAACATAAACTAACATTGTGTCCCTAACGGTATGTGGAAGCACCAGAGAAGAATCTGTTCAAGTGGCTTTTCAAGAGTCTCACTGGCGAGATGGCTGGACTGAAGGGGCTCTCACAGGGAGGAAGAGGCCAGTCCGTACCAAATAAGTCATAACTCAGCTGTCCAATTCCTCAATATATTGGTTATAATAAAGGATGACAGAACGATGGGGAGGGGGACCTATCCATGTGGAGTGATTGCAGTGTTTGACTATAAGTGTGTACCTTTGTGTTAGAGGATTTGAGCGATATCTGCAGGCATGATTGGTCTTGCCTGCATATAGGTGTGGGTATGTGTGTGCATATAGTGGTGTGTGTGTGTGTGTGTGTGCGTGTGAACACGAGTGTGTGCGTCTGTGTGTAAATTTAAAGGACCTGTCGGGGCTGCTGGGGGTGAGACTCGTTTCAGCTGATGCTGTGTTTTTTGGCTTTGACGCATCTATTAAGTGGGTCAGCCAAGAGAAGAGGTGTGGAGTACCCCCCAACCCCCGCCCCATCCCGCCCCCCTGCACTGCCTTAAAATAGAACTCAATTGGCACTCTGTGGAAATATTGTGGGGGTGCATAGGTTCCTGTATTTAATTATTGCAACAGTAAATAACACCCATAATGCCTCCAGTGAAAAACTCTCTGGTAATGTAGGAGTAGCATAGCAGCCAAGTCTAACAGTGGCAGAGTGAATTGTTGAGCTGTGAAAATCACCAGCCCTCTCTCTGCGTAGTGAGACGAAATTGTGTTTTGGGTTTATCCTCTGATTAAAATTCAGCTTCCCCAGCCCCTGTCTCCAGTCTCACTTTCATTTCAGTTTTCCATCCGTTAGCAGTTTAATACATTCTGTGGCAGCCTGGTACATTCTGTAATTATCCACTGAAGCTATAAAATTGTACTACGACGTAGGCTAACAAATCTGGACATAGAACTACAAGGTCAGTGTTATTGATCTTACTGTTAGACCATTGTAATACAATATTGCAGTAATTATGCTCCCTTAAAGTGAGTGGTGCCACAGCTTTCATGTTTACAGAGGCAGAATCCTGTACCTAACTACGATGCTAGAATACACTTTTCTCTCAGGGTATGACATCGCCACAGGGTTTCAAACACGTTTTTAGCATGTTTAAGTCTCTCTCCTGTTCCTCGCCATTTAGCGCCTTGCTTTGTCTCATCGTATCTTTACTGACGGCTACAATTATGGCTGTGACAGTAGATGCCATGTTGGAGGTCAGGTTCAGACACTGAGGACAGACAGACTGAGGCCTGGTTGAGCCCTCCACCTCCTCATTCAGATGGGGAGAGAAGAGGACGAGGCTAACACGTAGAAGATGATCCTGGTTCTAAACACTACCAGTCTCATACTCGAAAGCCCTAACCCAAGTCCCCCCCGCTGCCTTCGCATCACAGAAACAATTGAACAAATAGGACTACGACTTATTGATACTGAAATCACCATGACTACAGTGTGCTCGGGATGGCTAAAGATGAAAATGGCTGCTTGCACATGGTCACGTTGTGCTGCATGATTTCGAAGCAAGACGTGTGATAGGATTCTTCTTCTAAATAATCGTACGAGGTCAATCCGTTTACAATTTACCTGGCTATGTCCTGGAATTGAGACCTGTAAGAGGGCTATGACATGATAAGATGACATGGCTAAGCATACAAAGCCCAGAGAAACATCCGGACAACAAATAACTAGGGTTGAGGAAAGTCTTCCAATGTTTACCAGCCTGGTATCTAGCTGTTGAAGGATTTTTTTTATCAATAATGACAAAATATTGTATACATTTAACGTAGAATTATAACTAATAGAATTATACCCTGCCTGATAAAGAATGTTTCGACATAGGCAAAGAGGAAGTGTTAACAGACAAATTGTGACAGACAAATTGTGACCACTGTGAAACCGATAACAAATCAAATCAAAATGTATTTGTCACATACACATGGTAAGCAGATGTTAATGCGAGTGTAGCGAAATGCTTGTGCTTCTAGTTCCGACAATGCAGTAATAACCAACCAAGTAATCAAGCTAACAATTCCAAAACTACTACCTTATAGACACAAGTGTAAGGGGATAAAGAATATGTACATAAAGATATATGAATGAGTGATGGTACAGAGCGGCATAGGCAAGATACAGTAGATGGTATTGAGTACAGTATATACATATGAGATGAGTATGTAAACAAAGTGGCATAGTTAAAGTGGCTAGTGATACATGTATTACATAAAGATGCAGTAGATGATATAGAGTACAGTATATACGTATACATATGAGATTAATAATGTAGGGTATGTAAACATTGTATTAGGTAGCACTGTTTAAAGTGGCTAGTGATATATTTTACATCATTTCCCATCAATTCCCATTATTAAAATGGCTGGAGTTGAGTCAGTGTGTTGGCAGCAGTCACTCAATGTTAGTGGTGGCTGTTTAACAGTCTGATGGCCTTGAGATAGAAGCTGTTTTTCAGTCTCTCGGTCCCAGCTTTGATGCACCTGTACTGACCTCGCCTTCTGGATGATAGCGGGGTGAACAGGCAGTGGCTCGGGTGGTTGTTGTCTTTGCTGATCTTTATGGCCTTCCTGTGACATCGGGTGGTGTAGGTGTCCTGGAGGGCAGGTAATTTGCCCCCGGTGATGCGTTGTGCAGACCTCACTACCCTCTGGAGAGCCTTACGGTTGTGGGCGGAGCAGTTGCCGTACCAGGCGGTGATACAGCCCGACAGGATGCTCTCGATTGTGCATCTGTAGAAGTTTGTGAGTGCTTTTGGTGACAAGCCAAATTTCTTCAACCTCTTCACGATGCTGTCTGTGTGGGTGGACCAATTCAGTTTGTCTGTGATGTGTACGCCGAGGAACTTAAAACTTACTACCCTTTCCACTACTGTTCCATCGATGTGGATAAGGGGGTGTTCCCTCTGCTGTTTCCTGAAGTCCACAATCATCTCCTTAGTTTTGTTGACGTTGAGTGTGAGGTTATTTTCCTGACACCACACTCCGAGGGCCCTCACCTCCTCCCTGTAGGCCGTCTCGTCGTTGTTGGTAATCAAGCCTACCACTGTTGTGTCGTCCGCAAACTTGATGATTGAGTTGGAGGCGTGCGTGGCCACGCAGTCGTGGGTGAACAGGGAGTACAGGAGAGGGCTCAGAACGCACCCTTGTGGGGCTCCAGTGTTGAGGATCAGCGGGGTGGAGATGTTGTTGCCTACCCTCACCACCTGGGGGCGGCCCGTCAGGAAGCCCAGTACCCAGTTGCACAGGGCGGGGTCGAGACCCAGGGTCTCGAGCTTGATGACGAGTTTGGAGGGTACTATGGTGTTAAATGCTGAGCTGTAGTCGATGAACAGCATTCTCACATAGGTATTCCTCTTGTCCAGATGGGTTAGGGCAGTGTGCAGTGTGGTTGAGATTGCATCGTCCGTGGACGTATTTGGGCAGTAAGCAAATTGGAGTGGGTCTAGGGTGGAGGGTAGGGTGGAGGTGATATGGTCCTTGACTAGTCTCTCAAAGCACTTCGTTTAGCTCAGTTACCTTAGCTTTCTTGGGAACAGGAACAATGGTGGCCCTCTTGAAGCATGTGGGAACAACAGACTGGGATAGGGATTGATTGAATATGTCCGTAAACACACCAGCCAGCTGGTCTGCACATGCTCTGAGGGTGCGGCTGGGGATGCCGTCTGGGCCTGCAGCCTTGCGAGGGTTGACACGTTTAAATATTTTCCTCACGGCGGCTGCAGTGAAGGAGAGTCCGCATGTTTTGGTTGCGGGCCGTGTCAGTGGCACTGTATTGTCCTCAAAGCGGGCAAAAAAGTTATTTAGTCTGCTTGGGAGCAAGACATCCTGGTCCGTGACGGGGCTGGTTTTCTTTTTGTAATCCGTGATTGACTGTAGACCCTGCCACATACCTCTTGTGTCTGAGCCGTCGAATTGAGATTCTACTTTGTCTCTATACTGACGCTTAGCATGTTTGATTGCCTTGCGGAGGGAATAGCTACACTGTTTGTATTCGGTCATGTTTCCGGTCACCTTGCCCTGATTAAAAGCAGTGGTTCTCGCTTTCAGTTTCACGCGAATGCTGCCATCAATCCACGGTTTCTGGTTTGGGAATGTTTTAACCGTTGCTATGGGAACAACATCTTCAACGCACGTTCTAATGAACTCGCTCACCGAATCAGCGTATTCGTCAATGGTGTTGTCTGACGCAATACGAAACATATCCCAGTTCACGTGATGGAAGCAGTCTTGGAGTGTGGAATCAGATTGGTCGGACCAGCGTTGAACAGACCTCAGCGCGGGAGCTTCTTGTTTTAGTTTCTGTCTGTAGGCAGGGATCAACAAAATGGAGCCGTGGTCAGCTTTTCCGAAAGGAGAGCGGGAGAGGGCCTTATATGCGTTGCGGAAGTTAGAATAGCAATGATCCAAGGTTTTTCCAGCCCTGGTTGCGCAATCGATATGCTGATACAATTTAGGGAGTCTTGTTTTCAGATTAGCCTTATTAAAATCCCCAGCTACAATGAATGCAGCCTCCGGATATATGGATTCCAGTTTGCAAAGAGTCAAATAAAGTTTGTTCAGAGCCATCGATGTGTCTGCTTGTGGGGGAATATATACGGCTGTGATTATAATCGAAGAGAATTCCCTTGGTAGATAATGCGGTCGACATTTGATTGTGAGAAATTCTAAATCAGGTGAACAGAAGGACTTGAGTTCCTGTATGTTGTTGTGGCCACACCACGTCTCGTTAACCATGAAGCATACGCCCCCGCCCCTCTTCTTACCAGAAAGATGTTTGTTTCTGTCGGCGCGATGTGTGGAGAAACCAGCTGGCTGCACCGACTCCGATAGCGTCTCTCCAGTGAGCCATGTTTCCGTGAAGCAAAGAACGTTACAGTCTCTGATGTCCCTCTGGAATGCTACCCTTGCTCGGATTTCATCAACCTTGTTGTCAAGAGACTGGACATTGGCGAGAAGAATGCTAGGGAGTGGTGCACGATGTGCCCGTCTCCGGAGTCTGACCAGAAGACCGCTTCGTTTCCCCCTTTTACGAAGTCGTTTTTTTGGGTCACCGGCTGGGATCCATTCCGTTGTCCTGGGTGAAAGGCAGAACACAGGATCCGCTTCGCGAAAGTCATATTCTTGGTCGTACTGATGGTGAGTTGACGCTGCTCTTATATTCAGTAGTTCTTCTCGACTGTATGTAATGAAACCTAAGATGACCTGGGGTACCAATGTAAAAAATAACACGTAAAAAAACGGCATAGTTTCCTAGGAACGCGAAGCGAGGCGGCCATCTCTGTCGGCGCCGGAAGTACATCAGGGAGGAGGTCAGAGTCCTGTCAGTGTGGGGCCAGGATAACAACCTCTCTCTCTATATAACAGGAAGAAAGTCTAGGCGGGGAGAAACCGTTGGGCTTGCAGTAGATTGTGTAACAAGTGGTAGCATACGATTAGCAATATGTATGTGTTGGAATGGAATTGAAAAGCCGCTTTGTCATTGTCTGAGAGGAGGAGGGACATTTATGACGATATGAGAGGTACATAAACCAATGTGCATGAAATGATGGGCCGAGCTCTCGAGAATAAACGTCACCGGCTATTTTTGACTGGTCTCCGTCTGTTTCATTTCCCCCAGAACCTTAGAAACTCTGGGTACAGACTGAGTGGTTAATGAATACATAAGAACTAAATTCATCTAACACTGGCTTTACAAGGCAAAGTGAAGGGGGTTAATAAACGTTCTATTGTATCACAGGATCTGGGCAAAGGACAGTTGATGCTCCCAGAAATGTGTTTTGTTTTACTTATTGCTGTGGTAGCGAACAAGTTGTTATCAGCAATATTTTGGGATACACGTTTTCTTACAGGGATTTTCCGAATGACTGAAGTTATTGCTGAACGTCAGCCTGGAAATGTGTGTCTCCTCTTGCTGCTGCTGCCATTGCAGGTGGGCACTAAACCTGGTGGCAAGTACATGAACAATGTTTCATTCACATCCCCTGCCATCTGGCCACCGCATGACCACCATCGACCAGGCGAGGAGAGGCAGCACAGCTAGCTAACAACTCAGTGACCACTCTCACCTCCCAATAGTACTTGTAAGGTGGATGTGTTCACAGACCTCTACACACACACAAACTCTCTCTCTCTTTCTCTCTCTCCGTCGCTCTAGGGTTGTCTTCTCTTCCGTCAGATCCTGACATACAGCAGTCTCGGCGAATCTTCAGTCAGCTTAGGATAGATCTGTCATAACGGTAAAACTGATTAACAGGCCTGTTAATGAGCTCCTGGCTTGGCAACAGAGTTTTTCAGACATAAAGCTGGAGTGGGATAGCATGCTCTGGTTACTACTGTACAGACTGTATTGACTAATGCTGCTGAATCTTCTGTCATGAAGTTGATATTTCCCACTCTCATTATGTATCCATTGGATCCATTTTAGGTGGGCTGTGTCGGTAGTGTATATGTATCTGTCCATATGTACATTTGGCAGATATCTACAGTATAGCGGTCACCTGAACTGTTGATTGACACCTTCTGGAAGGGTTTAGAGTGTGCATAACGCACAGATGGAAAGTATACCGGAGAAACAGTTAGAGGATTCATGTTATAGTAAAGTGTTTGACTGCGTACTGTAAATTGTTTGTTTTAATTGTGGGTAGGTAGACATCTTGTATGGATGGGAACATTGTGTTTGAATACAGGCTAGCTGCACCCACTGTGCATTTTTTGAGCTGCACTTTTCAGAACGCCTGGTTCATTTAATGAGAGCTCTATCTGCCCACATGAAAGCATACGCTGTGCTTTGAAGCCTTTTATATATTGGAATGTTTTTGTTTATAAGTATGGGAAACATTTTAGAGAATGTTTTCCAGAGGGCAGTGACGTTAGTATCAGATCATCCATAAGACATATTAGAGCTGGTGTTAGATTGGCATATGATTTAGTTCTTGTTACAAACAGTTGATTGGACAACGAGATACTAACAACAGTTAGTTTGACTCCAGAAATGACTGTATACAGTAGCAGAGGGTTAGAGAACAGTTCCTGAGCAGATATTTCTCAAATATCAGATCCCTGAACAGTGATGTTGATATTATCAGAATGAACAAGATGTCTTACACCATGAAAAAATGAAGGGAAATTACAGGAGCTTCTCACACGGTACACTTTTATTGCCCATCTACCTTATCTATTACCCAGATGATATCACAACACCCAAGCTTACAATTCCGCTTACACTGCAATTTGCAGGCCTACACTCTCTCAGACAGAGAGCTTGTGAACAAAATAAATGACTTAGCCATTGGAAAATCCTTCATCTCAAAATAAACACAGAGATCAGTACAGCACATTTGAAGATGTACAGTGCATTCGGAAAGTATTCAGACCCCTTCCCTTTTTCCACATTTTGTTAGGTTACAGCCTTATTCTAAAATGGATGAAATTAAAAACAATTCTCATCAATCTACACACAATACCTAATAATGACAAAGCGAAAACATGTTTTTAGAAACAATTTCACATTTATTAAAATTTTAAAAAACTAAAAGTTTTTAGACCATTTCCTATGAGACAAGAATTTGAGCTCAGGTGCATCCTGTTTCCATTGATCATCCTTGAGATGTTTCTACAACTTGATTGGAGTCCACCTGTGGTCAATTTAATTAATTGGACATGATTTGGTAAGGCACACACCGATCTATATATATTACTGAGGAGTGTCTTCCGTCTGGCCACTCTACCATAAAGGCCTAATTGGTGGAGTGCTGTAGAGATGGTTGTCCTTCTGGAAGGTTCTCCAATCGCCACAGAGGAACTCTGGAGCTCTGACAGAGCTAGATAGCAGGCTGGTAAACATTGGAAGACTTTCCTCAACCCTAGTTATTTGTTGTCCGGATGTTTCTGGGCTTTGTATGCTTAGCCACGTCATCTTATAATGTCAGTGCACGTCAGAGCAAAAAGCAAGGTCAAAGTAATTGTCTGTCAAGCTCTGAGACAGGATTGTGTTGAGGCACAGATCTGGGGAAGGGTACCAAAACTTGTCTGCAGCATAAGGTCCCCAAGAACACAGTAGAAAGGCTTCTGAAGTTTGTCATTTCCACTCGGATATTTCAGACTTGATTTGCCTTAACAAAAAATGTATCAATCCCTTCAAAAAAGGGCCATTAACTATAATCCACATAACTCACATTTGCTGTTGCTGCAGGATTCTTTCCCTGCTGTAGCAAACTGGCTCAAAATAATATCCTACATCTGTAGCAAAAAAGAACGTGTGGCTTGAGCGTGAGATGCTTTTTAAGGCACAAACATGTTCGCTATTGTGAGAAACCATCATTATTAGGCGGCAGGGAGCCTAGCGGTAAAGAGCGTTGGGACGGTAACTGAAAAGTCGCTAGTTAGAAATCTCAGAGACGGCAAGATGAAAAAAATCTGCCGTTATGCCCTTGAACAAGGCAGTTAACCCCCAACAACAACTGCTCCCCGGGTGCCGATGACGTGGGCGTCAATTAGGCTGCCTGCCAAGCCTCTCTGATTTAGACGTGTTTGGTTAAATGAGGAAGAAACATTTTGGGTTGAATGCATTCAGTTGTGCAACTGACTAGGTATCTCCTTTCCCTCCCCGTCCCTTTAATTAAATTAACTTTGATTAGATGCTCCAGGCTCTTTCATTATAAAACAACGAGAAACAATAGGAATCTGAGCAAAAAAAATGCAAAACAGGGCGCAGGATGCATTTAAAATCATAGCCACAAGTAATGAAGTTGCTTTATCACCTTACCTGGAACCTGCGAGCCTGTGACCCCAACAAATTAAATTATGCTTTGTGGCTCTCTTACAAGAGACACTGAGTGACAGATTGTCTGGATAATTGAGAACCTGCAAACAATCTAGTATTATTATTATTAGTATTTTTTATTTATTTTTATTTTTTGACAGTATATCGAAACGGGCAGTGAATGCATTTCTACAGTGTGTGGAAAGGGCCCACAGCCAGGTATACTCATAATCTCTTTTAAAGCCCATGAGGGAAAAAGTGATTGCATTGTGCATAATAGCCTAGACACTGTGATATAGATAACTTGGCCATTAAAAAACGGAGGACTGGAGTGAGCCAGTAAAACCCACTCACTGTGAGGCCTGAATGTAATTACTGCCATCGACTAGCAGACTGCAAAGCCCAGACGTTAATTAAATGCTACTCCAGCAATGCATAAACAAGACCAGGAAGGAAACGGAGGAGATAAGACACAGCCTGTTCATCGATTCAGTGTGAAGCTGTGGAGAAGGGTTTTCAAAATGTTGGACAGCGTACTTGCGTTAAATACATACATTCCCATTACAACAGCTTATTGAAATGATACCTCAGTGAGGAAACATGGGGTGTACGGAGATGGCCCTCTGTCTCACTGTGATATTTCCCTGCAGTACTTTCCCGGTACACTGCTGATTGATGATGACTCCTCCAAATCAAATTATATCAAAAAGTGTCAAAACAGGATTTTTATTGAGCTGATCAACACCCCGAAAGGCTCTGAAAAGCAGCCGATTATCTCTGGCCCCGTGCCGTCGCTGGGTTGCGTCTGCGAAAGGTTCAGCAGGCTCTTAGCACGTCATACAGTATCTGTCCTAATGACGACCGCCACTCTGTTGACAGAACCTTGATTCACAATTTCAACACTTTTTTAGGAAACAAAAGATCCTCCACCAAAAAATTATGGGCTCCATCCAAAATATCTAGGATCCTTGACCCTCGCTTCACATATCAAGGCCGCGTTAAGATATTGACTCAGAGACAGACCAAGCCCTGCTCAGGTAACTACCCATTCTGCCCATTCGTTTGAACTCCACTGTTAGATCTGCTGTTGCTAGGGCAAAAGAGACGCCTACTGTGGTCTGCTCACCCAGTGCTTTTAGTTCAATAACCCCTCGGTTTTCAAATCAGGTAGAGGGCTTGGGCTGTTGCACATAGCAACCAAAGCCCATGTACGTCAGTTTATAACATTACATCATTGGTTACTCTGAGAGCTCCTCATATTGACATTGGCTGCATCCTCAGGCTGTAACCTGAGAAAGGTAATTCCAATTTCTAGTCCTTCCTCTATTACTACTAGGGATAGATGGTGCAGTTGAAAATCAATTTCAATGATTTTACCGAGTTACAGGAAATCAGTCAATTTAAATACATTCACTAGGCCCTAATCTATGGATTTCACATGACTGGGCAGGGGCCCAGCCATGGGTGGGTCTGGGAGGGCATAGGCTCACCCCCCACTGGGGAGCCCGGCCCAGCCAATCAGAATTTGTTTTTCCCAACAAAAGGGCTTTATTACAGAGAGAAATACTCCTCAGTTTCATCAGCTGTCTGGGTGGCTGGTCTCAGATGGTCCTGCAGGTGAAGAAGCCAGATGTGGAGGTCCTGGGCTGGCGTGGTTACACATGGTCTGCGGCCGGGTGGACCTACTGCCAAATTCTCTAAAACGACGTTGGAAGCGGCTTATGGTAGAGAAATGAACATTCAATTCTCTGGCAACAGCTCTGATGAACATTCCTGCAGTCAGCATGCCAATTGCACGCCCCCATACATCTGTGCCATTGTGTTATGGGACAAAACTGGACATTTAAGAGTGGCTTCAAGGTGCACATGTGTAATGATCATGCTGTTAAATTCGCTTCTTGATATGCCACACCTGTCAGGTGGATGGATTATCTTGATAAAGGAGAAATGCTCACTAACATAATTGTTTTGTGTGCATATGGAACATTTCTGGAATATTTATTTCAGTACATGAAATATGGGACCTACACTTTACATTTTTATATTTTTGTTCAATATATACCAATATTAACCATCAGACGGGGCCTGCAACTTCCTATTGCACATAGCTTATTTGAGTTGGAGACTCCTTGTGACTTTAAAAATCGTAAAGGACTTGGGTTGATGCATCTGAACATTAGGAGTTTACTACCTAAACATCAATATCTGGGCTATGCAGACGAATCCGGACATTCTGGTATTGACTGAAACTTAAGATCTCTGGGGACATTCTGGACTCTGATGTTAATACTGAAGGCTATAATTTGTTCAGAGCTGACAGACGGTGTAAAGGTGGTGGAGTGGCCATTATTATAAAAAATAAAATAATTATATATTTTTACTGAAATCCATTTCCCTTGCCATTTTTTTTGCTACTATCTTTAGGCCTTTGTCTGGGGAAAAATGTATCCATAACTGTTAACGAGGAGTTAACTAGTTTGTTGTCTTCTGACTAAATCAGAAGTTATTATCTTGGGTGACTTAAATTATGATTGGTAAATGCAAGCTTCGGACAATCTAAACTACATGTGTAATGATCTAAACCTAACCCAGCTGGTGACTAAACCTACACGGCCCAACCCTAAAGATCCTTCAAAGACAATTCTGATTGATCTTATTTTAACGAATACACCAGAGAAATATGTTTCTGCTGGTGTGTTTGCCCAATATATTAGTGACCATTGCCAAGCTGTTTGTGTTAAAGATGGGAGAATACAAAAATGTAATCCTTGTTTATTCACAAAGAGGAACTTTAAAAACTGCAGTCTAACAGTCTTTTTTACATTATTTTTATTTTAGTGACATTTATTGTATTTCAGCTATCCTTGAACCTAATTTAGCTTTGAGCCTTTTTGCAGATGTCTTTAATACTATTGTGGATAATCATGTTTTTATATTGGCTAAATTGGCATTTAGTCTAGACCTCCACATTGGATTAATTCACTGAGATGGGTGCATATACTGTATATATATGTGTGTGTGTGTGTTACTGCTCGACCAAAACAATCTCGGTCAACCAACAGCTTAAGGACCAAATAATCGACTCGTCGACTAATTTGGGTCAGCCCTAATATACAGTATATACCATGTATATATAATGGGGTGGCAGATAGCCTAGTGGTTAGAGTATTGGGCCAGTAACCGAAAGGTTGCTGGATCGAATTCCCATGAGCTGACAAGGTAAAAATCTGACATTCTGCTCCTGAACAAGGCAGTTAACCCACTGTTTCCCGGTAAATTATTGTAAATGTTTATTTGTTCTTAACTGACTTGCCTAGGTCAAAAAAGGTGTATATTTATGTTGTATTCCCCAGAGCACATTTGAAAAAGAGACCTAGGTCTTCCCTGTTAATAAAAGAAAGGTCAAACTAAATAAAAATATGAGGCACACTACTAAAAAAACCACTAAAAAAACAGCTTTGCCCATTGCATTTAAGTATTTTAATACATTTTCTCACAAATCAAGAGATGCACAGGTCTATGTATATATTTAATCCAACAGTTGTTTCCCTCAAGGTTTGAGGAGTCAAACGGGTAAAGTAGTGTCTGAAGGCTCTTTACCATGCCTCTCACCAAAGCCCCCAAACTATTTCCATTGATATCCTCAAATTGGTCCATAATTGGCACTTTACAGAACACCAACGAGGCCTTTTCATAGCTATTCCACACAACCCCAGATATTCTATCTATTTGGTCCGAGTCATTCAGTGAAAAGTAAAGCTTTATCTGCTCTGGAGAGAGACTCAGGAATGGTACAGATGGGTGTGTTATGTGTCAAATGTACATTATACACTATCACACAGTTTAATCACATAAAATATATACAAAAAATGAAGGACACCTGCTCTTTCCATGACATAGACCGACCAGGTGAAAGCTATGATCCTCTTATTGATGACACTTCAATCAGCGTAGATGAAGTGTAGGAGATAGGTTAAAGAAGGATTTTTAAGCAGTTTCCCGTGTGTATTAAGAATGGTCCACCACCCAAAGGATATTTAGCCAACTTGACACAACTGTGGGTGGCATTGGCGTCAACATGGGCCAGCATCCCTGTGGAACGCTTCGTCACTTTGTAGAGTCCATGCCCCGACAAATTGTGGCTGTTCTGGGGGGTTGCAACTCAATATTAGGAAGGGGGGGTGGAACTCAATATTAGGAAGATGTCCTTAATATTTGGTATACTCAGTGTAAGTGCAATGGTGTTGCAGAGGCTCTAACATGGTAACCAGACGTTCCATATGTGACCCGTTTCAGGAAACTAGGCGTTTGTCGCAAGTCACGACTTCACAGGAGAGCCATTTAAAAAAATGTTTTGGTGGCAGAAATGCCTTCTGGAACATGTGAACTTTCATATAGAAGGCTTCTGTCTATTGGAGCTGGTCAGTCTGTGTTGGTAATCCTGTCGAACGAGGCTTTAAAAAAATGTATGTAGCGGAGCTGCATAAGTGTTACTCTACACTTTCAGGAAGATCGAGTTTTGAAATCAGTGGAATTAGAGTATGATAGCTAAAGAGATGGAAAAAACACCTGTCTCCGGATCACATTTTTAAAACTAAGGGAAACCGTGGCATGGCATCCGTGACAGGGAGACATGTCCATCATGCATTATGATGTAAGATAGTCTAGCTAGCTACATTTTCAGATATTACATGTTTCTAATTTTCATTGTGGTTTCATTTCAAGCTAAAGTGTAGTGTTAGCTAGCTAATGTTAGCTGGCTGGCTCCTAGCTAACGTTACATGTATGATGTTACTATTCGTATCCCAGAGCCGTTTGCTTTGCTAGTTAGAGCCTAATGTTAGCTAGCTAACATTGAACCTGCTTGGTTAGCTCCCAGTATATTCATGCAGGTTAGAAACGACATGATTGGCACTATGTTCATTGTTGTTTAACTAGCTAACGTTAGCTGGCTGGCTCGTTAGCTAACGTTACGTGTGTGATCTTACATGATGTTTACCTAGCTAGATACATGTCTTAAGCTAAATTGTATAACACCCGTTGAATATGGTGTCAGTAAACGTTGGCAAAAAAGCATAATGAAATTGTTGCCAGCAGAGCTGGTTAGGCTGTTTTCATGCTATTCAGACGTAAACAAATCATCAGCCAGAGCGTCAAGTGTGCACCCCCATTGAGAGTGACACGAGATGGGTGGGGCTAAAGCTTAAGAGGGTGTGAACGATGCTGAATGGGCTTAGACAAAGAAGAGCGCTTCACTAGATACCAAAACATTCAAAGGCCATTTTCTCAAAAGTGAGTTTACAAATTGATCAACTTTCAAACCAGAATTACTTTCCCATTGTTCCTCAGAAATGCAGTGTATGGTATACCATTTTGTAGCTCTGAGTATCTACTTTTATCCAATGTAAAAAACACAATTTCATATTTTGCTACATAAGACCAAATCCAGGGGGTGAGTCGCATATCATGACTTTTACTCAATATACCCTGTGGTGTTCTGAATGCCCTCTATCCTCTGTTTAACAGAGTCAAAGGTGTTGGAGAGTGGCGCTGGCTAAAATACAGAATCTATCACCCTCTTTTACTATCAAAGTGGGTCACTCAACCCTCCTGTAACACTTTTCTTTATCTCTGTCTCTGTCTCACTCCCTCACTGCCAATTTCGACCTGCATTCATTCACACCACTGGTCTGAATCTGGAGCATGGGTCCATGTAGGACAGAGTGTAACAGTTTTGCTTCTGTCCCTCTCCTTGCCCCTACATGGGCTCGAAACAGGGACCCTCTGCACACATCAACAACTGCCTCCCACGAAGCATCGTTATCCATCGCTTCACAAAAACCATGGCCCTTGCAGAGCATGGGGAACAACTACTTCAAGGTCTCAGAGCGAGTGACACCATCGATTGAAACGCAATTAGCGCGCACCCCGCTAACTAGCCAGCCATTTCACACTGGTTACAACAGCATAGAAATATAATTATAATAAAATTGGACAGACCACGAAGGCCTGGTGTTTTCAGCCGAGGAGGTGGGGGGTGGATGATTGGACAGGCTACACCCCCAGACAATCACATAGATCGTAAATGGGGAACTGGCTGGGCTGCAACACAAGCTATTAAATCTGTTTCACCTGATAACCCATTCTCCCCACCCCTCCTCAAAACTTTGCCCTGCAGTACTTCTTTCAGCAGCCATCCAGGGTCTGTGGTCTCCTTAAGCATTCCTTAAAAGGTCGGATGCTGCACTGCAACAGGAGGAATGCTAGTCAGCCACTCAGTTCCTCAGCCACTCCCTTAAAGCAACAGCAGGCAAGTTATCAAGCATGCAAGTGTCCATCAAGGTTGATATTTGACCATCTATTGAATCACCAGTAACAATTTATTTGCAAAAATCATAGCTTAAGTGTCACAAATGTATTTATTTATTTTTTATTTCCCCTTTATTTAACCAGGTAGGCCAGTTGAGAACACATTCTCGTGGCCAAGATAAAGCAAAGCAGTGTGACAAAAACAACAACACAGAGTTACACATAAACAAACATACAGTCAATAACACAAATGTAGAGTGTGTGCAAATGTAGAAGAGTAGGGAGGTAGGCAAATGTTTAAGGGATGTTTAAAATGTTTAAGGGAGGTATTCGTTTTTTGGTTTCAACAGCCACAGAAGTCATTACATCAGTAAGGACTTGGTCACAGATGGACAATGACAATCCTTGTAATGAATAAGCATTACTGTGGCAGTTTTACACACATGGCTGTTTTACATGCCAATTTAATAAAAGTCAGATATTGAAACACACACCTTAGATCAGAATCTGATTAAAATAAGATGTCTTGCCCACAAGTTTCTGTTAAAAAAATAAAATGTGGATTATTTTTCACGGCGCTGATTACATTTTGAGGAGTTTATAGGAAAATCAATTCTAATTTAAAGAGTGCCATTAATCTTGCCTCTTGGTCTGTCCATCATACTGGAACTACACATGAATGTCAGCCATTTTACATAAAGAGGTCAGGGGAAACTCAATAGTTTCTGACCAATCGCCCAGACATGTGCAACCATTTCCTGAATTCAAATGACTAGTGGTTTCAATGTCAAACGGCTTTGTTATATTTCCGTCTTCTGTGATGTATAAAAAGGGTAATAATGGGAATGCAAAATCAAAACGTAATACATTTCAACTCTATATCTGACATGGTACAGATGCCTTCTTTTATGTAAGACCATAACCATGTGTCTGAGGTGTATACTTTTGTTTCAAAGTAGATTTGTTTAAGACTTCCAAGAAACACTCTGTGTGACCCTGATGTAGCCCACTGCAGTAAAAGGTTAATTAAGGGAAACAAAGAAAATAAATAGAAACAAGAGGGGGAAGTCATCTCTTTAGAATGTTAATATAAAATGACCAAAATGAAAGAGTCAACAGTATTATCAATTGCCGTCTGTGGAATTGGAAGTAGACTTGAAGAGGCTAGTTTTCCCTGCAGCATTTTACAGGCTTCTAACCAATTGTGCTATTTGGTGTTCTTTTTTGCATAGTTTGTAACTTATTTTCAGGGTTGGGGAGTAACGGATTATATGTACGTTACATGTAAGGGATTACTTTTTTTTTTTTTTACTGTTATCCGTTATATTACCAGCAAAAATATTGTAATCAGATTACAGATACTTTTGAAAAACTAGATGATTACTTCAAGGATTACTTTTACATTCAGAAAGGAGGTTTGCGAGAAAAAAATATTTGACACTTCTCTGTTTTCTTAATGAAATTCAAATCAGCATTGAAAAAAGGCGCAAGTTTGTTTGTTCCACCTGAACCAGTCTGACCACAAGTCAGAGACCACTATGATGACACACCAAATGTGTTTGATTGATTCGCGGGAAAAGCACAGGAATAGGCTTTTGTAGGCTACGGTCCAAGGTATGTCTTCCAAAGGTGCTGTCCAGATCCAAAGATTATCCAACTAGAATAAACGCTTGGATGTCAGAATGACAGCAGTGGTGTAGTCTACGGCGATACGGATATCACTCATTATTGATATCTACATAGTGCATCGATGTGAATCACACTGCTGCTATCTCATTTATCTCTCAATGATCGGCTATGAAAAGCCAACTGACATTTACTCCTGAGGTGCTGACTTGCTGCACCCTTGACAGCTACTGTGATTATTATTATTTGACCATGCTGGTCATTTATGAACATTTGAACATCTTGGCCATGTTCTGTTATAATCTCCACCCTGCACAGCCAGAAGAGGACTGGCCACCCCTCATAGCCTGGTTCCTCTCTAGGTTTCTTCCTAGGTTTTGGCCTTTCTAGGTAGTTTTTCCTAGCCACCGTGCTTCTACACCTGCATTGCTTGCTGTTTGGGGTTTTAGGCTGGGTTTCTGTACAGCACTTTGAGATATCAGCTGATGTAAGAAGGGTTATATAAATACATTTGATTTGATTGAGCTATTTGCGCCTTACGGATTGTGGTTGTTGTGGATGGCTGTTCACAAATCTAAATGTGTATCTGAACCCAATAATGGTTGAATTCAAGAAGTTTAAGCTGCATATCAATCATTGTTTTTGAAACCAGTGGACAGCCAGTGAAAAATGCGCTCTTGCCACAGATGCATAGTGCGGATCCCAGCCTATGGAATAAAAGTGGGGCTTTTATTGATCTATCTAATTCATGGTGCTAAAAAATAAATCCATAGTCTGAATGGACACATGTTCAAACTCGCACACTTTTGATAGACTTAAAGGGGCTACCTGTAGTTGCTATATATTTTTTTAACTTATACACAAAAATTTTAAGTGATTCTATTCATTGATTCTTAAAGAATATAGCTTACACATATCTCATGAGCTTAGTTCAACTGTCACACTCCATGAGAAACAAAAATATAAGCTTGTTTTTCTGCAATGTTTGTAAACATTATTAATGTAAATAAACACTGTATAACATAACATGATTAAAACAATAATCATGGATGGTCAGTCCTAGCATCCATAGCTTGGTCTATTAATCTGAGAGTGGTTACATTTCTCCAGGCCCATCTCTCAGCTTTTTACCAAAACAGGCAAAACAGACGAAGCGAGGCAATGATTTTGTTATTGTTTCATCTGTGGATTTGCCCTTTAATCAAGATATCAAAGTGTCACCAACAAAAAGGTAAACAATAGGCCTATAACAAATGCAGCACACGGCATTCCTTTTCCACATGTAAATAACACTTTTATTACCAGGAAGTGCACTCCAAGCATGGGCTGACCAACTGGCAAGTGTCTTCACTGACATTTTCAACCTCTCCCTGTCTGAGTCTGTAATATCAACATGTTTCAAGCAGACCATCATAGTCCCAGCACCCAAGAACACTAAGGTAACCTGCCTAAATGACTACCGACCCGTAGCACTCACGTCTGTAGTCATGAAGTGCTTTGAAAGGCTGGTCATTGCTCACATCAACACCATTATCCCAGAAACCCTATACCCACTTCAATTTGCATACTGCTCCAACAGAACCACAGATGAAGCAATCTCTTTTTTTTTTTTTTATTTAATTTTTTTATTTTACCCTTTTTTCTCCCGAATTTCGTGGTATCCAATTGTTGTAGTAGCTACTATCTTGTCTCATTGCTACAACTCCCGTACGGGCTCGGGAGAGACGAAGGCTGAATGTCATGCGTCCTCCGATACACAACCCAACCAGCCGTACTGCTTCTTAACACAGCGCGCATCCAACCCGGAAGCCAGCCGCACCAATGTGTCGGAGGCTACACCGTGCCCCTGGCAACCTTGGCTAGCGCGCACTGCGCCCGGCCCGCCACAGGAGTCGCTGGTGCGCGATGAGACAAGGAGATCCCTACCGACCAATCCATTCCTAACCCGGACGACGCTAGGCCAATTGTGCGTCGCCCCACGGACCTCCCGGTCGCGGCCGGTTACGACAGAGCCTGGGCGCGAACCCAGGGACTCTGATGGTACAGCTGGCGCTGCTACATCGCCCTTAACCAAAACAACAAATCTGAAAAGATTTGGCATGGGTTCTCACAGATTCTCTAAAAGTTCAACAGTTGCACCAGAGAGCATCACCGCCCGGTTTAGGAACTGCTCAGTCTTCGACCACAAGGCGCTAGAGAGGGTATTGTGTACGGCCCAGTACATCATTGAGGCCAAGCTTCCTGCCATTCAGGACCTCTAGACTAGGCGGTGTCAGAAGAAGGCCCCCCGAAAATGGCAAAAGACACCGGCCACCCTGGCCAGACTGTTCTCTCTGCTACCGCACGGCAGCGGTACCAGTGTGCCAAGTCTTAAAGGCTTCTTAACAGCTTCTACCCCCAAGCCATAAGACTGCTGATCAAATGTCTACCTGGACTATTTGCATTGAACCCCTCTTTTTTTTTACGCCTCTGCTACTTGCTGTTTATTATCTATGCATAGTCACTTTACCCCTACCTACATGTACATATTACCTCAACTGACCTGTACCCCCAAACATTGACTCAGTACCGACACCCCCTGTATATAGCCTCGTTACTGTTACTTTATATTTTTTTATTTGAGTTTATTTAGTAAATATTTTCTTAACTCTTATTTTTCTAAAAACTGCATTGATGGTTAAGGGCTTGTAAGTAAGCATTTCACGGTAAGGTCTACACCGGTTGTATTCAGCGCATGTAACAAAAAATATTTGATTTGATTTGTGTCTGGCCATGTGCTGGTCTGAGAGAAAGTATTCTGGTATGCAGGCTGAGGCCCATAGCCCCTGACCACAGGATCAGTATGTACAGTGGGGCAAAAAAGTATTTAGTCAGCCACCAATTGTGCAAGTTCTCCCACTTAAAAAGATGAGAGAGGCCTGTAATTTTCATCATAGGTACACTTCAACTATGACAGACAAAATGAGAAAAGAAAAATCCAGAAAATCACATTGTATAATTGTTAATGAATTTATTTGCCAATTATGGTGGAAAATAAGTATTTGGTCACCTACAAACAAGCAATATTTCTGGCTCTCACAGACCAGTAACTTATTTTTTAAGAGGCTCCTATGTCCTCCATTCGTTACCTGTATTAATGGCACCTGTTTGAACTTGTTATCAGTATAAAAGACACCTGTCCACAACCTCAAACAGTCACACTACAAACTCCACTATGGCCAATACCAAAGAGCTGTCAAAGGACACCAGAAACAAAATTGTAGACCTGCACCAGGCTGGGAAGACTGAATCTGCAATAGGTAAGCAGCTTGGTTTGAATAAATCAACTGTGGAAGCAATTATTAGGAAATGGAAGACATACAAGACCACTGATAATCTCCCTCGATCTGGGGCTCCACGCAAGATCTCACCCCATGGGTCAAAATGATCACAAAAACGGTGAGCAAAAATCCCAGAACCACACGGGGGGACCTAGTGAATGACCTGCAGAGAGCTGGGACCAAAGTAACAAAGCCTACCATCAGTAACACACTACGCCGCCAGGGACTCAAATCCTGCAGTGCCAAAAGTGTCCCCCTGCTTAAGCCAGTACATGTCCAGGCCCGTCTGAAGTTTGCTAGAGAGCATTTGGATGATCCATAAGAAGATTGGGAGAATGTCATATGGTGCATTGAAGATGAAACGTGGCTGGGTCTTTCAGCATGACAATGATCTCAAACACACCGCCCGGGCAACGAAGGAGTGGCTTCGTAAGAAGCATTTCAAGGTTATGGAGTGGCCGAGCCAGTCTCCAGATCTCAACCCCATAGAAAATCTTTGGAGGGAGTTGAAAGTCCGTGTTGCCCAGCAACAGCCCCAAAACATCACTGCTCTAGAGGAGATCTGCATGGAGGAATGGGCCAAAATAGCAACAACAGTGTGTAAAAACCTTGAAGACTTATTTTTTTGAGTCTTCACAATCTTTTTTTCGTTTGACCTCTGTCATTGCCAACAAAGGGTATATAACAAAGTATTGAGGTAAACTTTTGTTATTGACCAAATACTTATTTTCCACCATCATTTGCAAATAAATTCATTAAAAATCCTACAATGTGATTTTCTGGATTTTTTTTCTCATTTTTTTTGTCATAGTTGAAGTGTACCTATGATGAAAATTACAGGCCTCTCATCTTTTTAAGTGGGAGAACGTGCACAATTGGTGGCTGACTAAATACTTTTTTTGCCCCACTGTATCTCTGTCTGAGTGTCTGTCTGTCTGGGAGAGAGATTAAGCCTCTACAAGAGACTGTCATGCATTATGTGCTTCTCCTGTGTAACTACTAAAGTGGAATCATTGAAAACCCAATTTTCTTGGGTTCTCTTTCAATTATTTGTTGAAAGAGAACCAATCACACACGTCTTGATCTGTTTTCTGTTCAACTGTTTGCAGGTGTGTCGTGAGGTTACGCCGCCGAGTTCAGGTTTTTACAGCTCTCATCTTCTGCGTTGGGTGACTTTACAGAAAGCAACGTTTTCGTTTCAGGTAAGAATTAGCTTTTCGGCATTTTCTTCCCTTTGTCTTCTTCCGTTGGCTAACATTGTGCTAACTACGGTCTAAGGCACTGCATCGCAGTGTTAGAGGTGCCACTACAGATCCGGGTTTGATCCTGGGCTGGGTCGCAGCCGGCCACGACCGGGAGTCCCATGAGGCGGCGCACAATTGGCCCAGCGCCGTCTGGGTAAGGTTAGGGGAGGGTTTGGCCAGCTGGGATGTCGTTGTCCCATCGTGCTCTAGCGACTCCTTGTGGCGGCCGGGCGCATGCACTCTGGCTTCAGTCGCCAGCTGTACAGTGTTTCCTCCGACACATTGGTGCGGCTGACTTCTGGGTTAAGCGATCAGTGGGTCAAGAAGCAGTGCGGCTTGGCGGGGTCGTGTTTTGGAGGACTCTCCTGAGTCTGTACGGGAGTTGCAGCGATGGGACAAGACTGTAACTCCCAATTCGATATCACGTAATTGGGGTGAAAAAGGAGTAAAAAAATATTAACTGAAAAAAATACATTGTGCTAATTAGCTAGGATACTAGGTCACGAGGCGTACGCTAGCTACGCTCATTGTTAAAAGACGGGCTTCTCCGGCTAGCATTGTGCTAACTAGCTTGGCAATTAGCCCATGTGGCTATTAGCTCGCGTTGTCCTCGAATTAGCTGTTTTTTGTAGCCATGGAGCCTGCTAGCTCGGCCCAAGGGGTACCGAGCAAAGCCCGGCCCCTGCCGCAGCACCGGCACATCCGTGTCCATGCGGTGAAACCAGTTAAGGCAAGGACATAAACCATCTGTGTGTCGTCTGCCTGGGTCTCGTACACGCGCAAGCAACATTTGACAACCCCCAGTCATGCGTCCATCGGAGAGTACTCAGAACAGCTTAGTCTGTTTCATCTCCCACATTTACTTTGAGCGTGAAAACTACCTCACAGACCCAGCCCTCATGGGCTGACATCTTGGATGGCTACCCCAAGGACCTTCAAACATTTTCCCAGGGCTTGGCTAGGGCTGTGGCGGTCATGATATTCTGTCAGTCTGTGAATGTTAAGCAAATAACTGCCGGTCTCACGGTAATTGACCATTAATTAACAAACACATTTAGAATCTTCCACGCATAGCCTACAAGCCACTGATGGAGACCTTTGGAACATCTACATTTTAAAAGTCTAACAAATCCATTTAATGTAGCCTACACCATCACAATAAATCCATTATTTATTTTAGACAAGTCTTGATATGATATGAAGAAAATGTAGTGTATTTTAGAAGAACAGAGTATGATAATTAGGCCCTGATCCGGCTATGCCATATGGCTGTGGGCTACACTGGTTAATTTAGCCGACAAGATTTGCTTATAAATTCAATGGCATTAATTTATATTATTTTATAGCGTGAAAAAAACAATTGAACATGAAATAGAATAAAATAAAATAGAAAGGATATTTTGTCCAAACGATTTCCGAGGGAGTGCGCACATGCGGCTTTCCTGTGTTGAGCCGTTAACAAAGAAACAGGTACTTAATATTATGCTTAATTTAGAATGATTTATGCAACTCCGATACAAACGGTGGGCTATATGCTTTGATTTTTAAAACATTCTGGCTGCATGATGTGACTCTGATGATGATTTGAAAAAAAGTTGCATGAAAGGCATGAGCTCTGCTGTGTTTCACACGCAGGCTTTACACACTTAAATCAGTCACTCATTCACAATTTGACAAGCACTGAATAATATTCTCACCAGGCCTCGAATTTCCCGACGCATTCCCCCTGTGTGGGCATAATGCCCGCTAAAAAAGTCCATGCCTTTTGCAGCCAAAGTGGCCATTGTGCATTCGGAACGTATTCAGACTCCTTGACTTTTTTTCCACCTTTTGGCACCACCCCTACGGTGAAGCATGGTGGTGGCAGCATCATGCTGTGGGCTTGTATTTCAGTGGCAGGGACTGAGAGACTAGCCATGATCGAGGGAAAGATGGAGCCAGGTACAGAGAGATCCTTGATGAAAACCTACTCCAGAGCACTCAGGACCTCAGACTGGGGCGAAGGTTCACTTCCAACAGGACAACGACGCTAAGCACACAGTCAAGACAACGCAGGAGTGGATTCAGGACAAATCTGAATGTCCTTGAGTGGCCCAGCCAGAACCCGGACTTGAACCCGATCTAACATCTCTGGAGAGACCTGAAAATAGCTATGCAGCGACGCTCCCCATCCAACCTGACAGAGCGTGAGAGGATCTCCAGAGAAGAATGGGAGAAACTCCCTAAATACGTGTGCCATGCTTGTAGCTTCATATCCAAGAAGACTCAGGTCTGTAATCGCTGCCAAAGGTGCTTCAACAAAGTACTGAGTAAAGGGTCTGAATACTTATTGTAATATTTCCGTTTTTATTTTTATTAGCAAAAATGTCTAAAAAACATTTTTTCTTTGACATTTGGGTTATTGTGTGTAGATTTATTAGGGAAAAAACAATTTAATCGGAAAAAATTTAAAGGGTGTAACGGAACAAAATGTGGAAAAAGTCAAGGGGTCTGAATACTTTCCGAAGGCACTGTAAGTGTGATATGTCAGCTTTATAATAATTTAAAAAATAATATATATATATATATATATATATATATATATATATATATATATATATATATATATATATATATACAGTGGGGAGAACAAGTATTTGATACACTGCCAATTTTGCAGGTTTTCCTACTTACAAAGCACGTAGAGGTCTGTACATTTTATCATAGGTACATTTCAACAGTGAGAGACGGAATCTAAAACAAAAATCCAGAAAATCACATTGTATGATTTCTAAGTAATTAATTTGCATTTTAATGCATGACATAAGTATTTGATACATCAGAAAAGCAGAACTTAATATTTGGTACAGAAACCTTTGTTTGCAATTACAGAGATCATACGTTTCCTGTAGTTCTTGACCAGGTTTGCACACATTGCAGCAGGGATTTTGGCCCACTCCTCCATACAGACCTTCTCCAGATCCTTCAGGTTTCGGGGCTGTCGCTGGGCAATATGGACTTTCAGCTCCCTCCAAAGATTTTCTATTGTGTTCAGGTCTGGAGACTGGCTCGGCCACTCCAGGACCTTGAGATGCTTCTTACGGAGCCACTCCTTAGTTTCCCTGGCTGTGTGTTTCGGCTCGTTGTCATGCTGGAAGACCCAGCCACGACCCATCTTCAATGCTCTTACTGAGGGAAGGAGATTGTTGGCCAAGATCTCGCGATACATGGCCCCATCCATCCTCCCCTCAATACGATGCAGTCGTCCTGTCCCCTTTTCAGAAAAGCATCCCCAAAGAATGATGTTTCCACCTCCATGCTTCACGGTTGGGATGGTGTTCTTGGGGTTGTACTCATCCTTCTTCTTCCTCCAAACATGGCGAGTGGAGTTTAGACCAAAAAGCTCTATTTTTGTCTCATTAGACCACATGACCTTCTCCCATTCCTCCTCTGGATCATCCAGATGGTCATGGGCAAACTTCAGACGGGCTGGCTTGAGCAGGGGGACCTTGCGTGAGCTGCAGGATTTTAATCCATGACGGCGTAGTGTGTTACTAATTGTTTTCTTTGAGACTGTGGTCCCAGCTCTCTTCAGGTCATTGACCAGGTCCTGCCGTGTAGTTCTGGGCTGATCCCTCACCTTCCTCATGATCATTGATGCCCCACGAGGTGTGATCTTGCATGGAGCCCCAGATCGAGAGTGAAGGACCGTATTCTTGACCTTCTTCCATTTTCTAATAATTGCACCAACAGTTGTTGCCTTCTCACCAAGCTGCTTCCCTATTGTCCTGTAGCCCATCCCAGCCTTGTGCAGGTCTACAATTTTAGCCCTGATGTCCTTACACAGCTCTCTCGTCTTGGCCATTGTGGAGAGGTTGGAGTCTGTTTGATTAAGTGTGTGGACAGGTGTCTTTTATACAGGTAACGAGTTCAAACAGGTGCAGTTAATACAGGTCATGAGTGGAGAACAGGAGGGCTTCTTAAAGAAAAACTAACAGGTTTGTGAGAGGTGGAATTCTTACTGGTTGGTAGGTGATCAAATACTTATGTCATGCAATAAAATGCAAATTAATGACTTAAAAAATCATACGTGATTTTCTGGATTTTTTTTTAGATTCAGTCTCACAGTTTACCTATGATAAATTATTACACCTATAATAAAAATTACAGACCTCTACATGCTTTGTAAGTAGGAAAACCTGCAAAATCGGCAGTGTATCAAATACTTGTTCTCCCCATTGTGAGTGTGTGTATATATATATATATATAAATATACAGTGCCTTGCGAAAGTATTCGACCCCCTTGAACTTTGCGACCTTTTGCCACATTTCAGGCTTCAAACATAAAGATATAAAACTGTATTTTTTTGTGAAGAATCATCAACAAGTGGGACACAATCATGAAGTGGAACGACATTTATTGGATATTTCAAACTTTTTTAACAAATCAAAAACTGAAAAATTGGGCGTGCAAAATTATTCAGCCCCTTTACTTTCAGTGCAGCAAACTCTCTCCAGAAGTTCAGTGAGGATCTCTGAATGATCCAATGTTGACCTAAATGACTAATGATGATAAATACAATCCACCTGTGTGTAATCAAGTCTCCGTATAAATGCACCTGCACTGTGATAGTCTCAGAGGTCCGTTAAAAGCGCAGAGAGCATCATGAAGAACAAGGAACACACCAAGCAGGTCCGAGATACTGTTGTGAAGAAGTTTAAAGCCGAATTTGAATACAAAAAGATTTCCCAAGCTTTAAACATCCCAAGGAGCACTGTGCAAGCGATAATATTGAAATGGAAGGAGTATCAGACCACTGCAAATCTACCAAGACCTGGCTGTCCCTCTACACTTTCAGCTCATACAAGGAGAAGACTGATCAGAGATGCAGCCAAGAGGCCCATGATCACTCTGGATAAACTGCAGAGATCTACAGCTGAGGTGGGAGACTCTGTCCATAGGACAACAATCAGTCGTATATTGCACAAATCTGGCCTTTATGGAAGAGTGGCAAGAAGACAGCCATTTCTTAAAGATATCCATAAAAAGTGTCGTTTAAAGTTTGCCACAAGCCACCTGGGATACACACCAAACATGTGGAAGAAGGTGCTCTGGTCAGATGAAACCAACATTGAACTTTTTGGCAACAATGCAAAACGTTATGTTTGGCGTAAAAGCAACACAGCTGAACACACCATCCCCACTGTCAAACATGGTGGTGGCAGCATCATGGTTTGGGCCTGCTTTTCTTCAGCAGGGACAGGGAAGATGGTTAAAATTGATGGGAAGATGGATGGAGCCAAATACAGGACCATTCTGGAAGAAAACCTGATGGAGTCTGCAAAAGACCTGAGACTGGGACGGAGATTTGTCTTCCAACAAGACAATGATCCAAAACATAAAGCAAAATCTACAATGGAATGGTTCAAAAATAAACATATCCAGGTGTTAGAATGGCCAAGTCAAAGTCCAGACCTGAATCCAATCGAGAATCTGTGGAAAGAACTGAAAACTGCTGTTCACAAATGCTCTCCATCCAACCTCACTGAGCTCGAGCTGTTTTGCAAGGAGGAATGGGAAAAAATTTCAGTCTCTCGATATGAAAAACTGATGGAGACATACCCCAAGCGACTTACAGCTGTAATCGCAGCAAAAGGTGGCGCTACAAAGTATTAACTTAAGGGGGCTGAATAATTTTGCACGCCCAATTTTTCCGTTTTTGATTTGTTAAAAAAGTTTGAAATATCCAATAAATTTCGTGCCACTTTATGATTGTGTCCCACTTGTTGTTGATTCTTCACAAAAAAATACAGTTTTATATCTTTATGTTTGAAGCCTGAAATGTGGCAAAAGGTCGCAAAGTTCATGGGGGCCGAATACTTTCGCAAGGCACTGTATATATAAATATATATACATACATACACACACATTTGCAAACATTTCAAAAAAATGGATTTTGCTTCGTCAGTATGGGGTATTGTGTGTAGATTGATGAGGGAAAAAAATATAAAGACTGTTGACATCTAGTGGAAGCCATAGGAACTGCAATCTGGGAGCTATTTTTTTGTATATCCCATAGGATTGCATTGGTCTGTGAGCTCACCTCCAAAAAATGTTTGGATGGTGTTTTCTATCCAATGCATATCCTAGCTTCTGGGCCTGAGTAACAGGCAGTTTACTTTGGGCACGTCAGTCATTCGGAAATTCAGGATACTGCCCCCTTGCCTTAAGAAGTTAAAGTCACTGAGCTTTTCAGTATGGGCCATTCTACTGCCAAAGTTTGTTTACGGAGATTGCATGGTTGCATGTTCAATTTTACACACCTGTCAGCAACGGATTTGGCTGAAATTCCCAAATCCAATAATTTGAAGGAGTGTCCACATACTTTTGGATATGTAGTGTATAGCCCTCATAATATCAGAGAACCAGAGTTACGCAAGTAACCTTAAGTTTTGCTCACCACTGCTTTGGTTGAGTGACAGCCAAATAAGGCTCATTCGGTGAAATAAACTGGAGTGAGCTCAAGACAGCCTCATCCAAAGCCGTTATTGCCATAAGCAGTGGCACACTTGGCTAAAGCTTAACTTAAGTCAAAGACGACATGCTACTTCACTCCACAAATCAACGTTGACATACCTACAAGCCAAGGCAAGGCACGTGTACAAATGAGATGTTACAAAAAGTGAAACATTCATTAAGATGATGTAATCGGCTGGAGCCCAGTTAAAAAGATTGACGGGTTGGAGCCACTCAGAGCAGAGGAGCAGGATTGACAAGGCTTTGATTGACAGCATAGAGTAATGAGCTGTGCCTGCCTTGCAGTGTCTAGATGTCAGCGGCAGGAACAAATCCTCAAAGTAAACGACAGCCGTCATCACATCATCTTCCCCTTAACTGGGTCCATGACTCAAAACTCATACCAACTAATAGGCCCACATAAAAAAATACTACAGTTTACTATAGAATACAGTACTTATTATAGACTTCATTAGTAAACGGTAGTATACTGTAGAATACTATACTACATGCTGTAATATCCCTCGATCATGTGTGGTACTTAATATAGAATGTTGTAGTATACTGTTGAATACTAAAGTAAATACTCCAATAATGTCCGCAAAAACACTACAGTCTGCAAAAACAAATACTACAGTATTTACGGTAAATGCAATGCACCCATTCCCCTCCTCTACAGTACATGCCAATATGTGCCACCCATAACTGAGAAACCTACATGGCAAGAGTAGACGATATATTATGTCTCCTACAGGTTATAGAAAAGAGCAGAAGCTCTGAACTATCCGTTCAGACCCCAGTCCTACCTGCCTACAGGTTCTGGAAAATGTGATATTATAGTAATTCTCCAGTAGGTTTCTTCAAGGAGAATGTCTCTACTTCTAAGTCAAATATAATAAAACAAAAACACGAAAGTAAATGCTACAGTAATATCTGCAAAAATACTACAGAAATACTAGAGTATACGACAGTCCACAAAAACACTACAGTAAAGTCCTATAGTAAATACTACAGTTTTTATACCGCAGTTAACTGTAAAT
Source organism: Oncorhynchus mykiss (assembly GCF_013265735.2). Classification (NCBI taxonomy): domain Eukaryota; kingdom Metazoa; phylum Chordata; class Actinopteri; order Salmoniformes; family Salmonidae; genus Oncorhynchus; species Oncorhynchus mykiss. The sequence goes on along the minus strand of NC_048574.1, from coordinate 47,770,078 downwards.
ACTAGAGTATACTACAGTATACTACAGGTAAATACTACAGTATTGCAGACTTTAGTCTGCAAAAACACTACAGGGAATACTATTTATACCATAGTATAGTATTTTTCCCTGTATGGGGATGGCAAATAGACATGTAGATGAAATTATGCGCAAAAAAAAAACACATTAAAGACACGATAGCATCTCCCTTCTCCCTAAAAATGTACCTACTGCATGTGGAAATGTTTAGGCCGAAAGGCTATTCCATGGATTCTTACTTGCTCGCTCCCTTCTTAGTCTCCCTCCCTCCCTCCCATTATCGCCAGGGATCTGCTCTCCTTTGTTGCGGTCCCTGGGTATTTCCATAGAGTTGCAGGTGGATCCTCTCTACCGAGTGCGCACTGCGAAAAGATGCTTCAGTATTCTGCTCAGCTCTCCCTCCCTACCTTTCTCATCTCAAGAGCTTACTCCAGCACACAGGGAACAGAGCCAAAATGTGTAGGGACGGGGGGGTGGGGGAAGATTTAGAATAAGGGATAATACCAAAATAAATGGACATACTGAAAAACAGCACAGTAGCCTGTGGGTATTTTGAGGGTAGTTCTGAAGCTGTGATTCTAAATTCACGGAGTGTAACCATCACGGTCTCTCTTTGTATTCGAGTGCTTCAATGTTTGATTATGGAAATCACTATGACAGTCTCAGCTAAAGCGCTCCACCAGACCGAGGGCATTTAACCTCTGAAGTGGATGCCGTGCTAGGAGGGATGGAATTTGAGGCTGTTGCAGTCATAAAGCTCTAAGCATGCTCATAACTCACGCAAATGAATGTTTATTCATCCTTGTTAAATGGAATGATTACTAACTAGTTGACCAGTTGAGAGGCAATATGCATGTGGTCACCTAAATACAATCAAAGCTGATCCAGATGAGTGAGTGATGACCACTGAGAGACTACTCTGAATGAACACTATGTTGACAGGAGCTGTCTGTCAGTGTGGCACTGAAACAAAGCACTATAGGCCCGATTCAGACTTTCCTATGTACGTCTTTCCTACGCACTTCTCATTAGTTGGTACTCAGACTTACCTTATGCAGGTGCATAACGGGCTTTGCAGGTGTGGTTCCCTTGTGTGTGCTGAAAACACTTGCTGGACAACAGATTTTCTCGTGGAGTTTTTATTCAACAGGGTTTTCAATACATTTTACTTAAGCCATCCCTTTAAATACGGTCTACCTTTAATTCGAATTTTGTCGACAGACTCGCTAGACTACGTCGAGAGAACTGGTTCAGCATATTAGGGATTAATGAAAGAAAGCTATCTAAATATATGCATATTTCATCTCAGTTTCAGCACCACCTGGTAGATTTAAAAATGCTCTGATCTTGTAGATTATTAAGGCAAATTTTAAGGTTAGTATGTATGAATCATGAAAAACACTGGTTTGAAAACCAAGCTGTTTGCAAAGGTACTTGCCATTAGATTGTAACTGCTTTGTAGGAAATCTAATTAGCGATGATCAAACTGGGTTTATAAAGGGTCGTTTAGCGTCAGACAATATTAGAAATTGACCTAGTCCCTGCTGCAGTTTTTAGTTTGGATGCAGAAAAAGCCTTTGATAGGCTACAATGGAACTATGTGGTGTGTTTTGGAATCCTGTTTTTTTTTTTGGTAAAGGATTTATCTCCATTTTAAAAACATTGTATTGTGCATCCTAAGCAGTTGTGCAGACGGGAAACATTCTAGCCAATACTTTCTGTTTGCGTTCCACAAAACAAGGATGTCCATTATCACCCTGTCTTTTCAAGCGATTAGATTGGACCCACTTATTTCACCTATCAATATTCACCCACTCTATGCCGATGACACCTTAATCTATACCTCAGACATTTCAAACTTCATTCCACAGATTCTCAAATGATTTAATATTTTCGGTTCAGTCTCTGGATATAAAATAAACTGGGGAAATCTATACTGGTGCCCCTAAATAGCCCTGCTAAATTGCTTACTTTGCCTGCTGCATCTCCAGTGCAGTGACACGAGGCAGACTTTATTGATTTGGGTATATACATACCCACTAAATCTTCCCACGTTTGCAGAAGGAACTACGTCCAATTAAAAGAGGAGATCACCTCTGATTTGCAGTTAGGATTGAGATAGTAAAAATTTATGCTCGGTGGACTAAATGTCATTTTCTCTATGCCTCCTCCACCAAAATACTTTGAGGAATTAAAGTCAATGACCTCAAAAGTTTATTTGGAATTCTAAAAAGCCCCGCATTCGCTATGATACTCTGACGCAGTTTAAAGGAAACAGGAGGTTGTTCTTCCAGACTACAAATTATATTACTTGTCTTTCCAAATAAAGAGGCAAAGAGGAGAGGCATAGAGGAAGCAATTGTTGCCCGGCTTAGATAGCATTCAAAAAAATGTTGCTCAAATTTATCCTTCCAACTACAAATATTTTACTACGCTGAGAAACATATAGGCTACACTAAGACGTTCTGTGAATCTTCTATATGACATAACCATAACCTGTTAACATATAGTAAGCCTTTTGCGTACCCATTGTGGGCGGATAAGGGTGTGCATACCTTGCGATACATGTATAATGTTAAGGGGCTAATACCTTTCCAGGACCTCAAACAAATGTATTCACTTCCAGGCATCATACCTTACAGTTAATTGTTGAGGATAGGGGGCAGTATTTTCACTTTGGATGAATTGTGTGCCCATAGTGAACTGCATCCTACTCTGTCCTAGATTGCTAATATATGCATATTATTATTACTATTGGATAGAAAACACTCTGAAGTTATGTCTGTGAGTATAACAGAACTCATAGGGCAGGCAATCTTCCAAACAAGAAGTGAAATTCTGAATGTGGGTCAACTCTGACGTCATCGCCCCCCTCCTTTCCCAACAAGATATGGATCTGGTAACACTTCCTACGCCTTCCACTAGATGTCCTCATTCAGTAGAAAGTGGAATGGAGCTTTTGGTGTGAACTTTGACCGAATGGGAGGGGAAATAGTCACTGTCCCGACAGAATGCATTTCTCTGTGGGTGCCACCGTCGTTCCATTTGGCTGCAGCTGAAAACGCATGATCCAGTTGGAACGATTTTGGATATATATGAAAATAACATCCTGAAGATTGATTCTCTACTTAGTTTGACCAGTTTATTCAACCTGGAATATCTTTTTGAAGTTGTTGTCCTGGACCGGCGTCAGCTTTTGGGCACGTGAGCTGAAAGTGGTAGCAAATGCAGCTAATTGGACACTAGTATTGGACATTATGGAACAAAACAACGATTTATTGTGGAACTAGGACTCCTTGCACTGCATTCTGATGAAAGATCATCAAAGGTAAGGGAATATTTATGATGTAATTTCGTATTTCTGTTGACTCCAACATGGCGGAGAAATATTTTTACGTCTGAGCGCGGTCTCAGATTATTGCACGGTAGGCTTTTTCCGTAATGTTTTTAAAAATTCTGACACAGCGGTTGCATTAATAACCAGTGTATCTTTAATTATATGTAGAACATGTATCTTTAGTCAAAGTTTATGATGAGTATTTCTGTTATCTGGTGTAGCTTTCTATAATTCCTCCGGATATTTTGGAGGCATTTCTGAACATGGCGTCAATGTAAACCGAGATTTGTGGATATAAATATGCATATTATCGAACAAAACATAAATGTATTGTGTAACATGTCACGAGTGTCATCTGATGAAGATTTTCAAAAGATTAGTAATTAATTTGATCTCTAATCCTGCTTTTGTGACTCTATCTTTGGCTGGAAAAAATGGCTGCGTTTTTCCTTTGATTTGGTGGTGGTCTAACATAAATATATGTTGTGTTTTCGCTGTAAAACATTTTTTAAAAAATCAGACATGATGGGTAGATGAACAGTTAAATATTTCTAAAGAATATGTTTGAATTCCCTGCGCCACCTTTTCAGCTGAATGGGGGGGGGGTGGAGCTCCCCTCGAGGTTCCCCTTGCCATAACAGGTTTTAAGGTCTACGTTAAAAGCTTAAGGTGTAACATGGGATTCGCCGTTAACATCTGCTTACATGGATTGACCCTTCATTAACTTCTACAATGGTCTCTGCCACTTATGATTGCCTGCTGTCGGTTAAATGCTCTACATTAGGTGCCACTCCAGTATGTAACTGCGAAATGGAGGGATTGGGGCATGACCTGAACTGGGATACCATTTGGGAAAATGTTTTTGTTACCTCGAAAAACCGAGCATACCATTGTAAGCGTATACGCCAAAAGTATGTGGATATCTGGCTCGTCGAACATATCAATCCAAAATCACGGGCATTAATATGGAGTTGGTCACCCCTTGCTGCTATAACAGCCTCCACTCTTCTGGGAAGGCTTTCCACTAGATGTTGGAACATTGCTGCAGGGACTTGCTTCCACAAGAGCCAAAAGAACATTAGTGAGGTCGGCCACTAATGTTGGGCGATTAGGCCTGGTTCGCAGTTGGGGTTCCAATTCATCCCAAAGGTGTTCCATATGGTTGAGGTTAGGTCTCTGTGCCGGCCAGTCAAGTTCTTCCACGCCGATCTTGACAAACCATTTTTTCAAAATTTTGTTGTGTTACAGCCTGAATTTAAAATAGATTAAATTGCATTTTGTTTGGTCACACACAATATCCCATAATATCACATTTTTACAAATGTCTTAAAAATCTGAAATGTCTATCGTCTATAAGTATTCAACCCCTTTGTTATGGCAAGCCTAAATAAGTTCAGGAGTAATAATTTAATTAACAAGTCACATAATAAGTTGCATGGACTACAATAATAGTGTTTAACATTATTTTTTAATGTCTACCTCATCTTTGTACCCCACACATACAATTATCCGTTAGGTCCCTCAGTCAAGCTGTAACGGTCGTCGATGGTGGAAGAAGGTGAGGACCAAGGTGCAGCATGGTAAGTGTCCATATTTATTAAAATGAACACGGAAATAACAAAAATAACAAAGAGAAACAACTGAAAACAGAAAATAATCACACACGAAACACAATAGAAAACAGGCTCCCTAAATATGGTTCTCAATCAGGGACAACGATTGACAGTTGCCTCTGATTGAGAACCATACCAGGCCAAACACAGAAATAGCAAATCATAGAAAAACTAACATAGACAACCCACCCAACTCACGCCCTGACCATACTAAAACAAAGACATAACAAAATAACTAAGGTCAGAACGTGACAAGCAGATTCAACCACAAAGTCCAAGGAGGTTTTCCAATGCCTCGCAAAGAAGGGCACCTATTGGTAGATGGGTAAAAATAAAAACAGCAGACATTGAATATCCCTTTGAGCATGATGAAGTTATTAATTACACTTTGGATGGTGTATCAATCATTTCGGCCAGTCACTACAAAGTCAACAATTTAATTCTGCTTTTTTTTGCCCACATTTACTAACGCCGGCCATATTCAACGGGCGTTGAGTGTTCGTAAAAAGTGTCAGTTATTCTGCGCTCTGGCACACTCAGACGAGTGCTCTGAATTCAAAGTAGATAGCCAGAGCGAATTTACCAGTTACGTCTATCGACAGTTGTCACAGTGACATCATGAACATTCTTTTGAAATGGCTAGTTGCATAGTGTAGTATTTTGTTTAGACATGTAGCTAGCTCCCAATTCCTAACGTTATTACCCTGCATGAATCAGCAGGTAGCTAACCAACCAGGTTCAATGTTAGATAGCTAACATTAGGCTTTAACTAGCAATACAAATGGCTCTGAGATACAAATAATATTACCACACAGATCATACACGTAACTTTAGCTAGCGAGCCAGCCAGCTAACATTAGCTAGCTAACAGTACACTTTCACTTGAAATTAAAATGACTTTCTGACAAAATTAGAAATAATATCTGAATATGTAGATGTATTCCGGAGAGACGTTTTATACAGCAGCCTTCTGTGTGATCTCTTTCGACTCCGTCTGCATATCAAAAGCCAGAGATTTCCCCATCTCCATACACGAAATCCACCATGCATTCCACTGATTTCAAAACCCAGTCTTCCAGAAAGTGGAGAGCAACACCTTTGCAGTTCTACTACCTGATATCTTTCAAAAAGACGCATTAGAAAGGGTTACCTACACATACTGAGCAGCTCATGTTACAGCGTGCTACATGGCAGACCAATCCAAACTCATATCTTGGCATGTCTAGCCCCACTCATTAGCTCACCAACTAGGCTTGTAATGTAACAATTTTATTTGTATTTACCAGAGGTGTGCAAATACGATGACTTGCAACTCGACTAACTTTAACACCAATGATTCGTGACTTAACTTGGACTTGAGTATTTTGACTCGACCTGACTTGATAGCCTCCCCAAGCCCAAATATTAAAAATGATGCTATTTAAAAACGTGTGCAGCGCATCAACTCTTCATTCATTTCATTTAATTAACAGATTACAGTTTGAATCGGACAGCAGCCAATCAAATTGTGCCAACTGAGAAGAAGTTGTGCGTGGCAGTGCAGAGGAATGTCGGCGGGTGAATTCAGATGGAGCCCTTGGAAAGATGATACCCCAAATTATTATTTTCGGATATAAAGATGACGCTGTATCAACAAAAAACGGATTGCAACTTGCAAAACATGGAAGAAAATGCGCAACAATTTCCGACTTTGATCGACATTTGAAGCTGCACAAAGAATGATAAGTTGTGGCTAATATATCCGACAGCTATATAATTTATAACTTTGCTGGTGTAGCATGTAGGCCAACGTAACGTTAAATCAATGAGCCTCCACATAGTCAGTCAGTGCGGGAACGTGATCATTGGACCCAAGATTGAGCTACAACTGGCTAGGCAGTTGGTAGCCTAAATCCTGCCTGATGTTACTGCTGTTCCTAAAAAGATTGACATGTGTTAGCCTCCTGTAAACACCCACAGAGAGTGTGTGTGTGTGTGTGTTAAGGTTGAGCGATTGTGTACAAGCCTACATCGCCCGATTGCGCCCCATAGTGATCCTTGATAGTCGATCACATACATTTGCGGGAGGGGGGGGGTCTTTCTCATGGCTACCCATGTATTTCCATGGAAATATAACGTTCATTTGGAAAGTAATAAAATCATTCATGATTTGCGTAAATGTAATATACTAACTATTACTTTTGATAAAAATATGAAATGGTATTACATTTGGTGAAGAGCACATTATTACTTGTTTAGGACTCGAAATTCAAAGTTTAGGACTTGAGACTTGACTTGATACTTGCCGGTCTTGACTTGAGACTTGACTCGGACTTGCCTGTCTTGACTTGGGACTTGAGTGCTGAGACTTATTTGTGACTTGTATAAAGATCACTTGGTCCCACCTCTGGTATTTACAGATGGCATACAAGTTTGTTATTAAGCCACATGATAGTTCACATGTGCTAAAAAATGCATTTAGATTTTTTTTTAAAAAGTTTACGTTCAAATGTCTCTTGTGAAGTAGTGACACGTGACATACGCCTATTTTCCTGAAATTAGTCACAATTTTACAAAGCGTGAAGAATTTTGAATGTAATAAATGGGCAAATGTTGCACAATCCAGGTGTGGAAAGCTCTTCGAGACTCTTAGTGCTTCTACAAAGTATTGAAAGGGGTGTGTAAATTAGATATTTCTGCATTTCATTTTCAATAAATTTGCAAACATTTCTGAAAAATGTAAGTCACAGGTTATAAATACTTTCTGCAGGCACTGTACAATAAAAATAATGCTATTTATAGTCTACTTCTGGAACAGGGGGCTGCAACACGTCATGTTGATATGATTTTCAGTTTGCCTCGACATAACAGGTTTCAAATTTGTCTCCAGGGATCATCAGGAAAAATCATCTAAAACAATTGCTATGTGTATTTACAATCTCATTTTCCAAACAGATGACTCATTTACCTAGCCCTTTTCAATAGCTCTTATCAATTTATAAATTACAGTGCATGTAGAATGCTGTTACTATCTCAAAAAAATGAAGTATATGCTTTTTCCACGTCATGGTTTCCTCGTGCGTAAAAGTGGGGGGCATTATGAGGGAATTAAGTCAATGTCAGAATAAGGTGTATCCGTAGACACCTCTGCCACACCTTTATTTATTTTAGCTCCACCCCAAACGAATAACGGATGAAGAGCATGCTATTCTCATGCTTATAGCTCCCGAGTGGCTAAGCAGTCTAAGGTACTGCATCTCAGTGCAAGAGTCCCTGGTTCGAATCCAGGATGTATCACACCCGGCCGTAATTAGGAGTCCCATATGGTGGGGCACAATTGGCCCAGCGTCGTCCAGATTTGCCCGGGGTTGGCCGCCATTGTCAATAAGAATTTGTTCTTAACTGACTTGCCTAGTTAAACAAAGTAAAAATATATATAATAATGTATGTTGAAGGTCAGAATAGGAGAAAAGTGCATAAAATGGGAATTAAGTTCCATTTATTCACGCTTAACTCAGGTCGGAATTCCCCCCTATGCCACAAGGGCCCTTCCCAGTCAAACAAGCCCAACTAACATGGAGCTGGGAGCTGAGGTCTGGGGTCAGCACAGAAATCTCTCCCCTAGGAGGGGCTTTGGTTGAATTCGGCAAAAGAGTAGAGAAAACCCTGTCTAGCAAAAAACAAAGAGGTCTAGTCTGGGTCAAAGGAAAAGATGGGAATTGTAGTCTTCTATACCTTACATCTGCAGTGAAAACATGAGAAGAGACAGAATAAGTGAAGGGGAGAGAGCACAAAAGGAAACATATTAAATAGTAATAAGGAGCATGAGGAAGATGGCGCCAATAGAGATGACAGCTTCGCTTCAAGTCCTTAGGAAACTGTTCAGTATTTTTTTTTATAAATAAGCATTTCGCTACACTCGCAATAACATCTGCTAACCATGTGTATGTGACCAATAAAATTGGATTTTATTTGAAATATGCAGAGCTAATGCACCAGAAAGGACATGTGGAGGCACGTGTGCAACGAAGGCAGAAACTCAATTAGCATTAGTCATACTGCTTCTACACTTCCCCACTCTCTTCCTGCCTCCCTTTCATTGTGTCTCCTCTGCTCTCCCTTTCTAACACTCTCTCTCTGCCAGATCTGTATCAGATAAATAATGAATGTAGAAAACAAATCCGTGTTAGGAAGGTTTAACACACAAGCAAAAGGTTATACCCCCCCCCATCCCTCATTGCCTTTTCCTTGCCGTCTCTAACTAGCCATCCCCTGAGATGGTTCCATTCTCTCGTGCGCATACAGAACCGTACGGTGGTGGTGGTGGCGCTGGAAAGACCAGGGACCCCTGGGGGTTCTGAGCTGCAGTACAGTATATACAGGCAGGGAAACCTTGAGAAGGAATTCATCAGCAACATTGACAATGCTGCTGTAACCTTGGTAGCTGCTTAGTGTTCTGGCCATGAAAATTACACAGCACACCTAAAAGCATGGATCAAATGAATAATATAAATGGTTGAACAACAAACTACTTTGTTCATGCATTGAGGACAATTCATCATTAGTTAGCATTCAAAGATACGTCTGCAGTCAATCGCTTATCAGGTCCCCATTAATAGTTACTTGGATTACACAACCTACTAGCTAATAGTAACTACCATATCTTATAGCCTGTATAAGAGAGTTTGTTAATTGTTAAAAACACTTAGCCGGACATTTCTGGGCAGAGTGGAGGGCATATGCTAATTTATGGAGCTCAGAGAGGTAAAACAGATGCTCCAATACTGTTGCTAATCATGTGTGTTGACACAGAGGCCAACAGAGTCATTAATCATGCAAATGTTGACAACTCCTAATAACTACAGTAACATTACAAATAGGAGGCACTGGATCAGATTAATGTTGACTCCTGGTGGCATTAAACAAACATGCACGAGGCTGTGACCAATAGGAACTCAGTTGTAAGCAGACTGGGGCTATTATCTCTTTCCTCTCCACTTGGTCCATTATTGATCAGACGTGAACCCGTCACCGTTTTATTTTCCCCCTGTTAAAAAAACAGCAACATATGTGGCTGATGCAACACAGGATGGCCTAGTACTCACCTCGCTAAGAATGTTAAAAACAGGCCATGTGTCCAGAAAGCAACAGTGGCAGAGGGACACAGATTATCTTGTGTAAGTGCTTTCCTTAAACATCCTGGCTGAGACGAAAACGCCCAGCAGCCTCCCTGCCTACTGTAGCTTGCCTCACCCAGCCTGCAAGGGCCTATTAGGCAGTGCAATCTCTGGCCTCTCTCTCCCCCTCCATGGCTGCTGTAAGAAGTGAGACTTCCACTCAGTGCACTGGATATGTGGCACAAGTTGTATAATAAATGGCATGCATACTAAGCTGGTATTACAAATGTCTACGCTATGCTAAAGTACAATACATTATTCATTAAAAAAAAGATGAAAGAACTAACGTCAAAGCAACACAAGATTCTCAACCTCAGCCGATAATTATTTGTGAGGAGTTTTTATTTTGCATCACTGTTCGGTTGGAACTGCTCAGGTGGAAAGCACGCAACGGAAGTCAAGTCACTGTAGGTTGAGGGATAAATGGAGCTGCGTCTCCTCTACATGTTGAATCACAGAACTGGAAGAGCCAGACCACAGATTGGTCTATGATTTCGCTGCTTGTTAAGTTAAGTCAGCATCGATCCTCAGTCTCAGTGCTCTTGGACGGAGTCTATGGACAGAGTCCGTCTGGGCTCTTGGTCGGAGTCTATGGACAGAGTCAGTCTGGGCTCTTGGTACAGTAGAGGGCCTGGATGGGTCCAATTAAAGTGTTGAAGCTGCATCTCCAGTCCTGACAATATGTCTATGGCAACTCCTTTGGAGCAACAGCAAACTGGAGTGCAACAGCCCCTCCCCAGGCGGTCAAACACTATTAAAATATCTGGAATCAAACACAGGACATGTTCTATATCTCTCAAACAACAGAACCAACCAACCAACCCCCCAATAAAATAAAAATCGCAGCACTCCCAACCCAAATGACTTCCCACAGGAGAGATAGGGGAGAGAGAGATACACTTGCAGTACTCAGGGGTCAGGTCTGGCAGTGTTTTACATATATTAGATGCTCTGCGGATCTCCGTTATTCCTGTGTCTGTGTGAAAGATGTGGAGGGATTAACTGTATATGCATGTATCGCTTGTGCATTTTATCTGAAGGTCGGCAGTTTTGTAGCAAGCCTTTTTGTACATACCTGCATACAGGGAACCCTGTGGCTCTTTCGCTGAAGAGGATCAGACACAAAAGCCTTTTCTTCCTGTTCCGTACTCTTAATTGACAAAAACGTCCTTTTATCTTTTTATAGTGAGTCAAACAGGTATGTGAAATATGGCTGTTTGATTGAGCTGTGCCTGTGTGTTGTGGCCTGGCCAGGAAGACTTCCTCTTACCGTGAGGGACGGGCCTGTCTGCTGCAGAGAGAGCGAGAGAGACTATTGTATTTATTCATCAATACTCAGTGGCCACCTTGTCAGAATCAGAGCAGGCCAGGGCAGACAACCACTTTCCTCGGGGGTTGGCACTACCCAGCCTGCGATAGAAACAATTAGCTGAGCTACATGGCAGTCCGAAGCCAGATAAAGACTGAGGTGAACAAAGAACACCGGGGTGGTAGCACTCACTCATAGAGAATGGCTCCAAGGCTTCCGATTGGCTGCGTTAGCCCTCTCATCCTGACGTCTCCCTGTGATAAGTGGCTGTGGGTGGTGGGAAAACTAGTTGTGGATTAGCCTTTCTCCTTTCTCGCTCTTTCTTCTCCTCTCTTCTCTCTCTAGCCTCTTTAAATGACTCACCCAGCAGCTTAAATAAACTCAGCCCACAGAGGATTTAACAACAAGCATTAGGCAGTTTTTAATGCCCTGAAAACTCCCTAGCACTTGACTTTAGGCTCCCAAACATTCAATCACTTTAGCAAAAATAGCATGCTGCTTACAGTAACAACTAAAGAAAAGTCATGTCAACTGGCATAAAGGGATTTGACTCTGTGTCATATGATGTCATTTCATCTCCTGAGGGTATAGGCCCACCTGATAGAGCTTTGTGTCAGAATATTCCATTGATAACAGACAAAAGTAGGTAGTCAAAGACATGTGAGCGGTGTCTCGTAATTTCACTACAGATTGAAACATTTCTTTGAATGACAAGTAAGAGGCTGCAATTCTACAAAAGGACCCCGAATTGTATTTTCCCCTTTATGCCAGGTATCAAAGATATGAAAGAGTGTGTCAAACATACGTGAAGGCCGAACTGAGCTGAAAATGTTTCCTGGCACTTGTGGTGATGCTGCTGAAGAGGCAGCAACACAGAGACACTCAGACATACACACAGCATTATTTTTAGAAGGCAATCCTGCTGTTATGCAAATAAGCCCCTTTTAACAGACTGCTACAGTGTCACTGATCGCATGCAAATCCTTTCAAGTTGTCCTCTCTCCGTTTTTGTTTTTATATATCATCCTCGTGCATTCTTACACAAGTCCATTTGCTGGAACACAATGTCCTCATTCCTTTATCTCGATATTTTGTTGTTGTTGTCATCTGCATCGATTTCCATGTTTCCTTATTTACTGTATGTATGGAAAAGGGACCTGTTCAGTCTAATGCCTGTTCTTGCTTTTAGCAGCAGTGAGATTTAATTGCTGCTAGGTCTTAACAGCATAACAACATGACCACAAAACAGACTACACCGTGTAATTAACACAACCAATGTTCAGCAGATGTTGGCTCTTTTTGCCAGATGTACAGGACCCTTCAAAAGTTTGGACACATCTACTCATTCAAGGTTTTTTCTTTATTTGGACTGTTTTCTACATTGTAGAATAACAGTGAAGACATCAAAACTATGAAAGAACACATATGGAATCATGTAGTAACCAAAAAAGTGTTAACCTCCACGGGATCGTTAACCCCCACGGGACGGTTGAGCTAACATGTGCTAATGTGATTAGCATGGGGTTGTAAGTAACAAGAACATTTCCAGGACATAAACATATCAAATATGGGCAGAAAGCTGAAATTATTGTTAATGTAACTGCACTGTCCAATTTACAGTAGCTATTACAGTGAAAGAATACCATGCTGTTGTTTGAGAAGAGTGCACAGTTATGAACTTGAAAATGCATCAATGAACCAATTAGGCACATTTGGGAAGACTTGACACAACATTTTGAACAGAAATACGATGGTTCATTGGATCGGTTTAAAACTTTGTACATACACTGCTGCCATCTAGTGGCCTAAATCTAAATTGTGTCTAAAGTGGAATAATACATTGTGGCCTTTCTCTTGCATTTCAAAGTTGATTGAAAAACAGATCTGTTATATTGTCCTACATTAATTTCACATTACCACAAACATCAAAGTGTTTCCTTTCAAATGGTATAAAGAATATGCATATAATTGCTTCAGGTCCTGAGCTACAGGCATTTAGATTTGTGGAATGTCATTTTAGGCGAAATTTGAAAAAAACTGTGTGATCCTTTTTAAACAAATCTACATATATTCTAGATTTTAGATTCTTCAAAGTAGGCACCCTTTGCCTTGATGACAGCTTTGCACACTCTTGGCATTCTCTCAACCAACTTCATGAGGCAGTCAACTGGAATGCATTTAAATTAACAGGTGTGCCTTGTTAAAAGTTTATTTGTGGAATTTCTTTCCTTCTTAATGTGTTTGAGCCGATCAGTTGTGTTGTGACAAGGTAGCGGTGGTATACAGAAGATAGCACTATTTGGTAAAATACAGAGTCCATATTATGATAAGCAAAGATAAACAACAGTCCATCATTACTTTAACTTCTTGGATATAGGGGGCGCTATTTAAATTTTTGGATGAAAAACGTTCCCGTTTCAAACAAGATATTTTGTCACGAATAGATGCTCGACTATGCATACAATTGACAGCTTTGGAAAGAAAACACTCTGACGTTTCCAAAATAGCAAAGATATTGTCTGTGAGTGCCACAGAACTGATGTTACAGAAAAAACCCAGATAAAAATCCAATCAGGAAGTGCCGCATTTTTTGAAACCGCCTCATGGCAATGACTCCTTATATGGCTGTGGAGGAGCTAGGAGTCAGCTTACGTTTTCCACGTTTTCCCCAAGGTGTCTGCAGCATTGTGACGTATTTGTAGGCATATCATTGGAAGATTGACCATAAGAGACTACATCTAACAGGTGGTCGCTTGGTGTCCTCTGTCGCAATTATTGCGTAATCTCCAGCTGCAGTATTTTTCTGTTTGGTTCTGATGAGAAACCAACTGCCACGAATGATTTATCATCGAATAGATATGTGAAAAACACCTTGAGGATTGATTCTCAACAACGTTTGCCATGTTTCTTGCGATATTATGGAGCTAATTTGGAAAAAAGTTTGGCGTTGTAGTGATTGCATTTTCGCGGTTTTTTCTTAGCCAAACGTGATGAACAAAACGGAGCTATTTCTAACTGAGAGTCTCGTCATTGAAAACATCCGAAGTTCTTCAAAGGTAAATTATTTTATTTGAATGCTTTTCTTGTTTTTGTGAAAATGTTGCCTGCTGAATGCTAGGCTTAATGCTATGCTAGGCTATCAATACTCTTACACAAATGCTTGTGTAGCTTTGGTTGAAAAGCATATTTTGAAAATCTGAGATGACAGTGTTGTTAACAAAAGGCTAAGCTTGTGTTTCAATATATTTATTTCATTTCATTTACGATTTTCATGAATAGGAAACGTTGCGTTATGGTAATGAGCTTGAGGCTATGATTGCGCTCCCGGATATGGGATTGCTCGACGCTAGAGGTTAAGACATGAAGGTTAGTCAATCCAGGAAAATGTCAAGAACTTTGAAAGTTTCTTCAGGTACAGTCGCAAAAACCATCAAGTGCTATGATGAACCTGGCTCTCATCAGCACCGCCACAGGAAAGGAAGACCCAGAGTTACCTCTGCTGCAGAGGATAAGTTTATTAGAGTTAAAAGCCTCAGAATTTGCATCCCAAATAAATGCTTCTCAGAGTTCAAGTAACAGAAACATTTCAACATCAACTGTTCAGAGGAGACTGCGTGAATCAGGCCTTCATGGTCAAATTGCTGCAAAGAAAACACTACTAAATGACACCAATCAGTAGAATAGCCTTGCTTGGGCCAAGAAACATGATCAATGGACATTAGACCGGTGGAAATCTGTCCTTTGGTCTGAGGAGTCCAAATTTGAGATTTTTGGTTCCAACCGCCATGTCTTTGTGACACACAGAGTAGGTGAAGAGATGATCTCCGCATGCTTAGTTCCCACCGTGAAGCATGGAGGAAGAGGTGTGATGGTGCTTTGCTGGTGACACTGTCTGTGATTTATTTAGAATTCAAGGCACACTTAACCAGCATGGCTACCACAGCATTCTGCAGCGATACGCCATCCCATCTGGTTTGCGCTTAGTGGGACTATCATTTGTTTTTCAACAGGACAATGATCCAACACACTTCCAGGCTGTGTTACGGCTATTTGACCGAGAAGGAGAGTGATGGAGTGCTGCATCAGATGACCTGGCTTCCACAATCACCTGACCTCAACCCAATTGAGATGGTTTGGATGAGTTGGACGCAGAGTGAAGGAAAAGCAGCCAACAAGTGCTCAGCATATGTGGGAACAACTTCAAGACTGTTGGAAAACCATTCCGGGTGAAGCTGGTTGAGAGAATGCCAAGAGTGTGCAAAGCTGTCATCAAGGCAAAGGGTGGCTACTTGCAAGAATCTATAATATAAAATACATTTTAATTTGTTTAACACTTTTTTGGTTACTACATGATTCCATATGTGATATTTCATAGTTTTGATGTCTTTACTATTATTATATTATTATTATTTCTACAATGTAGAAAATAGTAAAAAATAAAGTAAAAACCCTTGAATGAGTATGTGTGTCCAAACTTTTGACTGGTACTGTAGGCAGGGGTAAAGTGACTAGACAACAGGCTAGATAATAAACAGTAACTGCAGCGTATGTGATGTGTCATTAGAGTTAGTGCAAAATGGGGTCAATGCAGGACCCTGAAGCTGTTCAGGGTCCTGTTGTTTCCGTGCGGTAGCAGAGACAACAGTCAAGATGCCAGTCAAGATGCTCTCAATGGTGCAGCTGTAGAACTTTTGAGGATCTGAGGGCCCATGCCAAATCTTTTCAGCCTCCTGATGGGGAAGAGGCACTGTCGTGCCTTTTTCACAACTGTGTTGGTGTGTGCCCGTGTTAAATGAATCACACTTGAACCACCTTGTACTGGCAGTGTGCTTGTTAATCTGTAAAATTGTATAATCCCAGAGGGATTGCAATGAATGAGTTTTCTTATAGCTCCGAATGTAAGTATGAGCTGTTACCAGCTCCTATAAGGCAGAAATCTCTCTTCAATCTAAAGATGTTTCATAGAAACTGTAATCGTTTGATCAAAGTAGCACAGTGGCTCATTCATTGCAACAACTTTCTCGATCAGACCCTTTACTTGGAGAAGGAATCTATTCATATCTACGGTGTGTTGCATAGTTTCTAATGTCTTCACAAGTCATATCCCCCCACCACCACCACCACTGTGGTACTGCAGCTGCAACAGTCCCTTGTGTTCACACGGGATATCCATTCATCAAATGCCCTGACTCTTTCCATGAAATTAACTGTAGCAGTTAGAAGGGAAGCCCTTGATCAAAAGATTTGCAAGGTCTACAGGCTCTCTGAATATTCCACTTTCAGTCTCTTCACTCCCAAGGAAAGGATAGTCCAACTAAAATAATCACTTACATGTGTTTTATTTTCACACTTTGATGTTTTTTTTAATGTATTATTTTAATTACCTCGTCCCCCCGAACTATTGCAGCTACCTACTATGAGGAGAGTAGAAGCCTTTGATGTTTGATTCTCTGTGTGTGTGTGTGTGTGTGTGTGTGTGTGTGTGTGTGTGTGTGTGTGTGTGTGTGTGATGAAAGGGGAGAGCTGTGAGGTGGGCGAGTAACTGACTATGCGAGTGTGTCCATACTCACAATCTCCTTCACTAGAAGAGGTAAGTCTTGTTGAATGCTGAGATATTCTTAAATCCGTCAGGGGAATAATGAGTGGGAAACAGGAGTGGCGCAGAGGATCAGGGAAGACGTGGAAAGGTCCTTGTGTTCAATCCACTGCAGTTTCTAACACAAAGCAACAGTCACATCCACCCATATTAACACAGTAACAACAAAAAGGGCATCAGCTACTGACATAAATGCATTGAAGGCGCATCCAGGTTGTTCCAGTTGTCATGTTTTCTTTAACAATAGACCCACTCTGAAGACTTCCTTTGGAATCTTTCCACCTTTTTATATGCCAACAGTCCTGCCTGTTCATTCTCCCTCCGCTGTCCTGTTATGAACTATAATCCACATCACCCCAGGCTCAACAGTTCACTTCAAAGTCCTTTCATTAAACACCTTGTTAGTGTCTTCGGTCATTACTATTTATTACCAACATGTGCACCTCCCAGGCTTCTGAAATGAACCCATCTGCTGCCAATGAAGAAAAAACAAGCTTGGGATAATATGTGATTTCTACACGAAGCAACCAACTTCCAGGACATTCACGGGCAGTAATGAAATGGTTTAGCAGCAGGTGGAAGAGAATGGAACTGAATACCAAGAGACTTCCTTAACCCGTCAAGAGATCACAGCATGCAGCTCTTTTTTTACACCAGGGGTCGACTACCACCCACCCACCCACCCACCCACCCACACAAACAAATATCTCTCTCTCTCTCTCTCTCTCTCTCTTTCTCTCTCTCAAAACAAGCCCCAGGCTTTTTCATTTCAGCGAGGAGGCAGAGAGATGTGGCAGACCGAGGTAATATCCCTCAACACTGCTGACGCTCACACGCCACAGAGAATTACAACCCAGCACTAATATTGAAAATAATGACCATTTGAGATGCATTTCCTTGCAGATTCTCGTTTCCCCCGAAATGAAATGACAAGAATGTGGCTGTATGCTGCAGGTTTATGTGCTAAGGAATATGGTTACCCTTGATGCTTACCATACAGTGAATCCATGACAATGTCATGGATTCATAAAGTGCTTCATAAAGTGTTATAACCATAACCGGTGGAAGGACTTACATCTATTAACATGGACATTTTGGCTTGTGTCTTGGTGCTCATGACATCATGATAAACAATACTATCATTGCATTGTTGATTGCATTGGCATGAGTAACAAAACGCTACATTTTGACGCAAGTGTTGTCCTTTCAATTTGATCAGTTGAAACAGTACACCTGTCCGCAGAATGGAGGCCCAGGAAAACGGCTCGTCTGTGTAAGCACCTGTATTCGGCGCCAACGAATGAATAGGAATGAATCTGCCAGAAGCCACGCTTCAAATCAAGCGTTTGCGTTTAAGTGGCATTCTATGAAATGTGAGTTGGAGTGTCCCTTCATTGTTTCCTCCTGACTACGCAGAAGGACTTCATCCACTCCCACTGAGTATATGAGATGGCAATTAAGAGACCAGAAAAAAATAAAAAAATCAGAGTCAAGGACTGGAATGATCGCTCTACTATTAAAAAGAAAAAGGGATAATGGGGAACGGGCACATTGCACTGTAACACAATATAATGAATGGATCTATTCAGTAGTTACTTACGGCAGAGAAATGTTTACATTTCTTATCACACTTACTTTAAATGATTTAGAAAGCTGGGGGCCTAAATACATCATTGATAGAGCTAGAATGGAACATACCGTACTGTATTTTGAGATATTGGCCATTCCAACACAATTACACATTTGAGTTTGTCCTGTACCATAACAACTGAGAGGGTAAGTTGGGTCGTCAGTACTCAGCCTCCCTCTTTAGCAGCTGTAACTGAAGTACTCCATCTGCACGCCAGGTTGTAACGAACGCGATGGGAGACAGAGTACAGGCAGGGAAAAGGCTAGTAACGTTGTCCGGGAGATTGGGCAATAGGTTGATAACAGGAAATCCGATCGGCTGCAGTACAGGCAGGGAATAGGCAAAAGGCATCGTTAGTGGGGCAGGCAAAAACTATCATACACAGGAAGAGTAAATTACAGGAAAACCAGCACTCCGAATAGAAGTGTGTCACAAAAACAAACAATACCTCACAATGATGGGGTGCAAAGAGGACTGAACTAAATAGTGTGTGACAATGACATACAGGTGTGTGAACAGGTAATTCGAATTTAGGTGATTGGGATCTGGAGAGTGAGTTGGGGAATCTATGTGTTTGAGAGCGTGAGCTGGAAAGTGGGCTGGAAAGTGAGCTGCGTTCAGGGAATCTACGTGTTTGAGAGGGTGAGCTGGAAGCAGACGTTACAAAGGTAGAACTCTTTTTAGGTTCTGGATAGCCCCTTTTTTCTAAGAGTGTATATCTATAAAAATCCCTTATTACTGCAAACTGAGAGAAAAAGAAATCACGAAAATGTCTATATTAAATTATTTGGAGAACACCTTTGATATTTTTGATCTTGCCGTTCACTGCCCAAGTCTCCCTTAGTGAACTAAGAGGAGTGCTGCCAGACAATGTAATCGCTGAGGGGGAGTGTTCCAGTGTAGCATTTCAACAGAGAGTGCTCTGACAATTTGCATGGTGAAGAACATAACAAATTAAAGAATTCCAGAGAAATACCCCTTAAATGCCCCCAGGGCCCAAGAGAAGTGTGACAACAACCACCCGTTGGCCAAATCAAAACAACAAACTTGGTAGTAAAGGTGGTAATATAGCTGCAGTGCTGCTGTGGATCTGACCAATCAGCATTGACATCAGTGCACCTGGATAACCCATCAACAAGGGCTAGCAAAGAAGGAGGGGATCTGTGAATGTGACAGGCTACCTGGGCTACTTGGTTACTGTGTTCCCTGAGCACACCCAACTGATTGGGGTTACATCAAAGAGCTGTGGTAACTTCTCCGCTCACACACTAACTGTGATTGGACAGGCATGGAAACCAATGATCAACATGCACGACTGCAGGCCAGGCTGAACCAACAGGGACAGGCGTGGGCTAATGCACTCGTCAAACAGCGGTCTTACATCTGTGCATTTGGGCTTTGAGTATTAGGGTGGTGGAGAGGCATCCTAATGGGGAGGGGGGTAGAGGAGGAGGAGCACAGGACTCCCTCGCACGTCTGAAGGAGATGCTTCTGAGTGACAGGCACATGAGGCACTAAGGCCGTACTGGAGAAAAGGCAGCAAGGACACGCCAACAATACTTGAAGGATAGATCGCCAGATAGAGGAGGTGAGGTGTATCCAGCATCCAGATTGACTTGATGCTTGTGGTAAGTGCTAGTGGGTCAGTGCTAGCATATCCTGGAAAAGCCTCAAAAGTCTGCATGTTTCTGCATTGACATATTGTTGGAGGGCTTTTGGGGGGAATAAATATTGCACCAGTAAATATCCAGCATGGTTCCAAAGGTTAGGTGGCATTTCCATCCTGTCATTTGGATGACAGAGTTAGGGGCTTCTCGTTGTTTGACAGAAACACACTCGTCCTTACAGCAGTCACCTGCTGTCGTCATCCAGTCAGACTCACTCATTACAACACTGTAGTCTACATAATATGTATCTGCCTCATACCTGTGTGCATTTAGTAGACATGGTTACGTGTGTGTGTGTGTGTGTGTGTGTGTGTGTGTGAGAGCGTGAGATGAGCGAGCAAGTACAGTATCTTGATCTGAGAGGATGAATCCCAGGTTCCTTCCAATTATGTGGTATTACTTCTCATTTCATTTTTTTATGAAGACATATTCTGCTAACTGTTTTGGAATCACGCAAGTGTTAATCAATTGTACATAAATCTGGCAAATATATGACTGATTAATATTATTGTTGATGATTAACTCAGCAATGTTATCCATTCCAAATGAATGACATAATTGCGTTCTGGGTTAATTTTGTAAACAAGCTTTTATGATTATATATTTTTTTAACCACACACGTTCATGCCCACTGGCTAAATATAGAGCACTTGTACTTGGATTAAAACAGCGAAGAGCAGTGAGAGTTGAAGCCACACAGAGAGCTCAGGGAAATCCCTAATCATAGAGTGTGCAGACCTATACAAAGTGTATTGGCAATTGCTTGGCTTTGATGAAACCTTTTTAACGTTGTAGGCTCTATTTCATTGAACCTGTGTCACAGTATTTCTCTGCAAAGGCAAGCAGATAATGTGGGATTGTGGAAAAATATGGCTGTAATAGCACAGATGTAATTCATCATATGTTGAGCTCTTTTTTACAACTCTCCGACCTGCTATTGCAAGATAAGGGCCCTAGAAAATGCATCGGTGTCTTTTTGTAGGAGAGGAATGTGAGTCTTAGATAGAAGCTGGACAGGCAATATAACAGCTATATAACAGGGAACAGCCGTCTTGATGGTCCTATTACAAGTGCAGAGAAACATTTGGAATTTGGATGGAGGACACTTGACAACTCCCGGTAAGTGTGGATCAATAGTGAAACATCGACAAAATCTTAGGACAGCTGCATGGATTGCAGCTGTCCCATGCTAGTTGTGTTTTCCGTGTTAAAACGAGTCAACATAACACATCCAGCAGAAAATAATAAAACAAGTTTTTTTTTAAAAGACGTTGTCATTTGATTCGTTTTACGATATTTGACTTAAATAAGGCTTATCGTGTGAACACTACGTCAATCAGATCAGGTTGAGATAATGCTGAGACAATGGCTTTGTTCGGTGCATATTCTATACACATTCCATTTTGATGGATACAATCCCCATAGTCATGGTGCAGTGGATCTCTACTATGATGCAGGTACGTGTAACCATCTGTGTTGGGGCAACGCGTCCCAAAGGTAGTATTACGTTTTTTTTTGCGGCAGCGAGTAATATAACAGAGTACTCTTCCAATTTGAGTCATAACATTACAGTTACTGATCAAGAAAAATGTCCTCATGACTTTGATACCTGTGTTATCATTCCCTTCCTATTACAGTTGTTGACCCAAATAAAATATTCATGGAGATTATCATTCTCTCGCTGTCGGGGCAATATTTACAATCCTCCCCACCCCCAGATTCTAATTGTTTTCATCCGGAGTCTCACCAACTTCCAACTGTCTTCTCACCAACTTCCTGTTTACACACGCACAACTACTAACTGCGGTAGTGAGGGAGATTAAAAATGGCAGAAGTGTCTAAAACATGGTTTCTCAGCGTGGAAGTAGTTACATTACTTTGATTTGGTGGGATGATAAAATGACAAGAATATAAAATGTAGAAACTAAACCTCCGATCTCTTGAAGCCCCTGCAAAAGCAACACACCAAAACAAAACTCGTAGCGAAAGACCCCCAAGGCCTGACCACTGCTGCTGAAGATAACTGTAGACATACCTCCTCCAAACAACCCAGGCTTGATTTTAATCATTCAGGAGGACAGGCTGTAACCCAGGGAGAGCTGAACAAGCTTGTAGCTGGGTACGTAGTAGATGAAATGATGCTTTTGTGTCTGTCATCATTAGGCTACTTGTGGTGGTGTATAAGCCTACGTAATTTAACGTTGAGATTGAGTGAGGACGCGCAACGTTTTGAGGTGTAACTCAAAAGTAATATAAAGAGTAGTGTAACAAATTACATTTCCCAGGGAGTAATAAGTAAAGTAATTTGTTAATCTTGAAAGAACTCATGAGTAATGGGTAACATATTACTATTTTGGAGTAACAACCTCAACACTCTCTGAAGGATCGTGGACTGATGGGATTAGAATTCATCCCATTACATTGATATGTAATCCTAGTCCATACAGAATACACAGAGGGGCTTTATAGATCCTAAAACTACTGACTGGGTTAACAGGATGAGCTATTCTCTGGATGAAGACAGGTAGTCAGCGCCATGGGAAAAAGGCAACCAAGACTGATGAGCACATGAAAGAGTTCAGCGATGCAGAGAGACTACGGCTGGTCCACACACGGCACGGTTAATGAGGGAACCATCACACACCGTCATATCAACCGCAGTCCTCTCAAACACCACAGTCCTGGCCCTGCCAGTATCACCGTCCTCTCAAACACCACAGCCCTGGCCCTGCCAGTATCACCGTCCTCTCCAACACCACAGCCCTGGCCCTGCCAGTATCACCGTCCTCCAACACTACAGCCCTGGCCCTGCCAGTATCACCGTCCTCTCAAACACCACAGCCCTGGCCCTGCCAGTATCACCGTCCTCTCCAACACTACAGCCCTGGCCCTGCCAGTATCACCGTCCTCTCAAACACCACAGCCCTGGCCCTGCCAGTATCACCGTCCTCTCAAACACCACAGCCCTGGCCCTGCCAGTATCACCGTCCTCTCCAACACCACAGCCCTGGCCCTGCCAGTATCACCATCCTCTCAAACACCACAGCCCTGGCCCTGCCAGTATCACCATCCTCTCAAACACCACAGCCCTGGCCCTGCCAGTATCACCGTCCTCTCAAACACCACAGCCCTGGCCCTGCCAGTATCACCGTCCTCTCAAACACCACAGCCCTGGCCCTGCCAGTATCACCGTCCTCTCAAACACCACAGCCCTGGCCCTGCCAGTATCACCATCCTCTCAAACACCACAGCCCTGGCCCTGCCAGTATCACCGTCCTCTCAAACACCACAGCCCTGGCCCTGCCAGTATCACCATCCTCTCAAACACCACAGCCCTGGCCCTGCCATTATCACCGTCCTCTCCAACACCACAGCCCTGGCCCTGCCAGTATCACCGTCCTCTCAAACACCACAGCCCTGGCCCTGCCAGTATCACCATCCTCTCAAACACCACAGCCCTGGCCCTGCCATTATCACCGTCCTCTCCAACACCACAGCCCTGGCCCTGCCAGTATCACCGTCCTCTCCAACACCACAGCCCTGGCCCTGCCAGTATCACCGTCCTCTCCAACACCACAGCCCTGGCCCTGCCAGTATCACCGTCCTCTCAAACACCACAGCCCTGGCCCTGCCAGTATCACCGTCCTCTCAAACACCACAGCCCTGGCCCTTGGGCTGGGAAATATATCCAAAATATATCATTAAAATGTATTTGTTTGCACAATATACCAAATGCCTGTATCGCAGAATCAAAGCTCTAATTTAGTATTTTTTATGAGCGCTTATGTGCGCTTGTTCTCATGTTGTCTTTTTGGTACCGTCTCCTTCGCTCCTTCTGTGCTGTATGCGCCTTCCCCGTTACACTAGAGATCTATATATAATGACGAGATGTTCATGTCTTCCAAAAATAAGCCCATAGAAACACATTGGGCTTATTTTGGCGAGAGTGAAACCTCTCGCTTCGCCCTCTTACTCTCTGTTGACACACACACACACACACACACACGTGCACACACACACTAAGCCACTCCCGCTACCATTCACAACAACACAGATGAGAGATCACTTCTTCCTCTCTGACAAGCGGTTTCAACTCGCTATTTGCATCTGAGGTTTGGCCCCACAGAATGAGTCAACTGGACACCGAAACACATTGAGACATTATGTTTTATTGTAATAGAGGAGAAGGTTCCAAGGTTAACTTAGCCAAATACTGTTCTACTAGCTGTCCAGTCTGTTTCATAAACATGCAATAAGCATAAAACACAATTATATAAGGAAATGCCAACCTGCTCTCACTCTGAGGAATAAGGTAAGCCACTTGATTTCAGCATCTGAACAAAGTGGACAGGCTAGCATGCTGTTAAAACTAGAGGTCTTCACGGATCCACCTGTACCCGAATACCTGAGACCCGATCCAGGACCCAAGCTGGTCCGGATCCACAATTGAAAAACAATGTCACAGGTCTGATCTGATACGATTGTCAAGGGTCTCGGGTATAAAGTATGTAACTTTAACTGACTTTGTCTGGAAGGGCCCGTACAGATCCGAAGATACTGATGCCGTTGAGAAAGAGCAGTGGTTTAAAGTACTTTTAAAGTACTACATTTTCCCTGACACCCAAAAGTACTAGTTACATTTTGAATGCACAGCAGGACAGGAAGATGGTCCACTACACGTACTTATCAAGAGAACATCCCTGTCGTCTCTATTGCCTCTGATCTGACAAACACAAATTCTTTGTTTGTAAATAGGAGTAAATTCTTCGTCTGAGTGTAGGAGCGTGCCCCTGGCTATCTGTAAATACAAAAAACAAGAAAATAGTGCGGCCTGGGTTGGTTAACATAAGGAATTTGAAATGATTTATACTTTTACTTTTGATACTTAAGTATATTTAGTAATTACATTTACTTTTGATACTTAAGTATATTTAAAACTTTTACTCAAGTAGTATTTTACTGGATTACTTTTACTTGAGTCCTTTTCTATTATGTTATCTTTACTTTTGTGTCACGTCCTGACCATAGAAAGCCTGTATTTTCTATGGTAGAGTAGGGCAGGGCGTGACTAGGGGTTTTTAGTCTAGTTTATTATTTCTTTGTGGGGTTCTAGAATTATTTTATATTATTGGTGATTTGTATGATTCCCAATTAGAGGAAGCTGGTAATCATTGTCTCTAATTGGGGATCATACTTAAGTAGCATTTTCTCCACCTTATGGGATATTGTTTATGTTACTGTGTTTGGTGTTAGTGCACTTTGCACCTCTGTAGTCACGGTTTGTTGGTTTATTGTTGAATGTTTTTGTTTTTCTTAAATTGAACTATTATTAAAGCATGTGGAACTCTACATTCGCTGCGCCTTGGTCCATCTCTACAAACGAACGTGACATCAAGTATGACCCCTGGGTACTTTTTCCACCACTGAGAAAGAGAGAGAAATTGTATCATTAATGCTACTGCTCTTCTGCTTTGCGTGAGAGTGGAGCGTGCCGCATGTGGCTTGTTGTTGTTGTTGGCCAATCACAAGTCGTCAACGCGGCAATAGGCAACAGTCATAGAGCCTCCGCGCTGGCAGAAGTTAGGAGATATCTAATCAATGGAAGATGGAATTAAAATGATGGAATTAAAAGTTAAAGGAGCAGAACAGGCTACAACGACAAAGACCCAACAGATAGGCTGCTATAATATTCTGAATGGACTTGTTATTGGTAGCTGTAGGATGAGTGAGAGTATACAATGCAGCCTCAATTATCCTAGCTAGCTAATGTGAACACCTCTATTTCAAACAGTTTGAGACGGACAGAAGGGTATGTTCAGAACATTTCAACTGTTCTGCCTTTTTAGCTAGCTAATAGGTACAAGTTGGATAAACGTGAAATATAAAGATTAGCTGGCTAGTGACTTCCACGTGGGCTTGTGCTTGAGAGATTGTTTATGAGTTGGTCATTATTAGTGAATGTGCATTATGCATGGTTCTGGTTAAATTTGTATCAAAAAGTAGCATTTTCATAGACAGACTTGAAAGCTAGATATTTAGCCTAGGTATAATTCAAAAAGCCCTGAATTCATTAGATTATTGATGACTGTTTGAAATGCAGTGTGTTTGACCTTTAATTGTGTCACAAATATTATTTAGAGAAAACAAAATCAATATATACACACACAGTGCATTCAGAAAGTATTCAGACCCCTTCCCTTTTCCCACATTTTGTTACATTACAGTCTTATTCTAAACTGGATTAAACCAAACAAATCTTATTCAATTTACCCACAATACCCCATAATGACAATGCAAAAACAGTTTTTTAGAAATTCCTTATTTACATAAGTATTCAGACCCTTTGCTATGAGACTCGAAATTGAGCTCAGGTGCATCCTGTTTTCATTGATCACCCTTGAGATGTTTCGACCTGTGTCCACCTGTGGTAAATTTAATTGATTGGACATGATTTGGAAAGGCACACAACTGTCTATATTTATTTTAATTATTTTACCTTTATTTAACTAGGCAAGTCAGTTAAGAACAAATTATTATTTTCAATGATGGCCTAGGAACAGTGGGTTAACTGCCTGTTCAGGGGCAGAACGACAGATTTGTACCTTGTCAGCTCGGGGATATGAACTTGCAACCTAAGGTCCCACTGTTGACAGTGCATGTCAGAGCAAACACCAAGCCATGAGGTTGAAGGAATTGTCCATAGAGATTCGAGACAGAATTTTTTCAAGGGGAAGGGTACCAAAAAATTTCTGCAGCATTGAAGGTCCCAAGAACACTATGGCCTCCATCATTCTTAAATGGAAGAAGTTTGGAACCACCAAAACTCTTCCTAAAGCTGGCTGCCCGATCAAACTGAGCAATCGGGGGGGAAGGGCCTTTGTTAGGGAGGGGACCAAGAACCCAATGGTCACTCTGACAGAGCTCCAGTGTTCATCTGTGGAGATGGGAGCACCTTCCAGAAGGACAACCATCTCTGCAGCACTTGACCACATTTAATCCTAGTAAAAACTCCTTGTCTTAGGTCAGTTAGGATCACCAATTTATTTTAAGAAAGTGAAATGTCAGAATAATAGTAGGGAGAATGATTTATTTCAGCTTTTATTTATTTCATCACATTTCCAGTGGGTCAGAAGTTTACATACACTCAATTAGTATTTGGTAGCATTGCCTTTAAGTGGTTTAACTTGGGTCAAACATTTTGGGTAGCCTTCCACAAGCTTCCCACAATAAATTGGGTGAATTTTCAGCCATTTCTCCTGACAGAGCTGGTGTAACTGAGTCAGGTTTGTAGGCCTCCTTGCTCGCACAAGCTTTTTCAGTTCTGCCCACAAATTTTCTATGGGATTGAGGTCAGGGCTTTGTGATGGCCACTCCAATACCTTGACTTTGTTGTCTTTAGGTCATTTTTCCACAACTTTGGAAGTATGCTTGGGGTCATTGTCCATTTGGAAGACCCATTTGCGACCAAGCTTTAACTTCCTAACTGATGTCTTGAGATGTTGCTTCAATATATCCACATAATTTTCCTCCCTCATGATGCCATCTATTTTGTGAAGTGCACCAGTCCCTCCTGCAGCAAAGCACCCCCACAACATGATGCTGCCACCCCAGTTTGAAGTCGGTTGAAGTGTACCTGTGATAAAAATTACAGACCTCTACATGCTTTGTAAGTAGGATAACCTGCAAAATCGGCAATGTATCAAATACTTGTTCTCCCCACTGTGTGTGTGTATGTATATATATATTGTGAATAGCCATAAGTTTGAAGAAAAATAGAGAATGCCAAGCCCTACCAGGCCCTGCCAGTATAACCGTCCTCACAAACACCACAGCCTTGCCATCAATTGTCTACTTGAGCAAACTCATTCAACAAACTCATACCACTGACCCAACAAATACCAATGACCCAACCCATACAATTCTACCAACACATACCACTAAAACCAACCCATACCACTGAACCAACCCATACCACTAAACCAAAGTAAAGACAAGTCAGCCTTCATTACTGGTCAGCAACCTCTACTACACCTTCAGCCAAACCATCCACTAACTCCTCCACTAACTGTTTGGACATGGACCAGACTCAAGAGACAGAGTGTGAAGCGTGTAAGAGCAGTTCTATAATGAGGAGAGATCGTTTCCTTACCATGGCCTCCTCGGGTGAGGAAAGGCATCCTGTTGATGGCGATAGGTACCGTGCCGTGCTTATTGTGGAAATGGTGGACATGGTGTGTGGTGCTTAGGCTGGAAGACACACGAGCAGTCCCTGCCTGGATGGGGAGTGCAGCCAGCAAGGCCAACGACAATGCCAGCCTCCACCAGCAGCTTAGGCCCAGGATTCTCCAGCCTGACCCCTGGCCCAGCTCAGGGCCCCCTGGTGGGAGTCTGCTCCCCACCACCATAACCTCCAGATTGGCACAGGGGCCCCCCAGGGCCTCCCTCAGTCCCACCCCACGAAGACAGGACATCTCAGTGGGCCGCCAAGCCTGTTCCCTCCATAATCCTAGGGACTGGGTAATGGTAAAGATATGACCAGATCTCTCCTTTAGTAATGGTTGGAGGGGAAAACCACTGCTGAGGAAGTGAAACAAAGACAAAATCCAGTTATTGTGTCTGACCATGAAATCCCAGAGCGAGAATCCTATTTCTGTTTGTTCACACCATGTTGAGATACGTTGACGTGTATGTTGAACTGAGGATTAAATTCCAAGCAGTGGTGTGCAATCATCCCAAGACAATATCTTCCAGAAGGTCAGCCTCTAGGCACCAACATGTCTATCAAAAAGCATGGTGATGACACAATGCTGAATCCACAAGTCATTTAGAAATATACATTTCCATTATGAAATTAAAGTATGACAAAACAGAGTGGGGAGGGGGCAGCTAAGACTACTACCCAAATAAGACGAAAGCCCCCACACTGCAGAGGAACAGATAAGAGACCTCCCCACAGGAAACAAGATCATTTCATTCGGAAGAAAAGATCCAAGCTGATGGAGGGAGATACAGAATCCAGCACTCTCTTGTTTCCATATAGTTGGAGGAGAGGGAGGAGAGGGCGGGAGTAGGGGAGCGAGAGCTGCAGCGGCGCGGTCAAAGAAAAACACAGAAGATCAACAAATAAACATTCCCAGTGACCAAACCCCTCTGAATGGTCACCTCTGGCGGGTCAGAGCACCACTAGAAACACCTCTAGATGTGGGATAGCAGTCAGCGCTCCAGACACCGCATCCTTGTCCCCCTCACCCTCCACCTGCTGCCCAAGCGCATGAAGTACAGACTACTGCTGCATTTTCCTTCACCTCTCCTTTTCTTCGTTCTCCAGGATGCTCACATTGACAATGACACGCAGCTGGATATGGATGATAGCAGTAAACTCCTTCTCGCCGAAACGGTGTAGATGGCTGAGAAGACGTTGACTCCGGCTGCTGCCGCGGTGAAATCCATGCTAATTAAAACTGGAGCAGCGGCTTGAGCATCGACTCCCTGAATCCTGGAAGGCTGAAATCCCAGGACAGCCTGGACTCCAGACGCACATCAGAAGTAACAGCCTGAGCTGGTCGCTACGGGCTCACTGACGAGGGAGCACAGCACACAGCGCAATGCTCTTCTGAAGGCATAGTCAGAGACTGTGATAGAGTGAGGTGCAGCGGGTTCCTGTGTGTGTGTGTGTGTGAGTGAGAGTGAGTCTCTGTGTGTGCAAGAAAGAGAGAGAGAGAGAGAGAGAGAGAGAGAGAGCGGCAGAGAGAGAGAGAGAGAGAGAGAGAGAGAGAGAGAGAGAGAGAGAGAGAGAGAGAGAGAGAGAGAGCGGCAGAGAGAGAGAGAGAGAGGTTGGCGAGCGAGGGAGAGCAGGCAGCCACAGTGCAGAGAAAGACACAGAAGCCAGAACACGGGGTGTGAGAATAAATACACATCCCTGGCTACTGATTTACAGCCAATGTACAGACAGACCCCCAAGCCATAGAAAAGCAGGATACTGCAGAGGAAGAGACCACTTCAGCTCAACTGTCAAAACTGCTACATCAGGAGGACAGATGTGCATGTCTCTGTGGTGGTGTACCTGGGATAAAGAGGCTTTGGAATGTTAATATAGGGAGAGGGGAGAGCTAAAAATAGCAGGCAATACATTCAGGTACCAGATGCAGACAATACCCCCATGACCAAGAAAACAATGGTTGGTCCCTGGTTCTGCTGAATTATTTAGTTCCAGTCAGAATTCGATGACATGCGTCGCCCTCGCTCTTGCATTACCACATGCAGCCATCCCTAACTTGCTCTCGCTCTGTATTAATTTCTAGTATGTGTAGCACGGAACTTAATCATACATCGCTATCTAATGATGTTCCCATAAGGAACATTTGGATTCAGTGAGAGTTGAAGGGGGAACTGTGATGGGTAGGATACAGGGACTATGTTGACAGAATAAACACACTAGACGAGAGGGAGAGCAGATGAGAAAGTGCAAGGGTGAAAGGGATGCCAGAAGAGGGAATTGATTGGATGATGAGGGGAGAGGGAGAGAGCGGGGGAAGGAGAGACAGCGTGGGAGAGGAGGGCAAGAGAGAGAGAGAGAGAGAGCGAGAAAGCAAAAACGTAGCTATATCAGCTAAATCATGGTCGATAGAGATCTCAGCTGGGATTGCCTGGTCGGTTGAAAGGACACGCATGAAAAAAGGGGAACAGAGCAGAGCCAGCACCACCTCTCATCATGGTGACAGGAAGGTAGAGGCAGGCCATTACTCAGGGCGAGAGAGAGAGAGCGAAAGCGAGCGAGAAAGAGAGAGAGAGGGATGGAGGGGGGGACACAGAGAGAGAGAGAGGGAGGGTTTGGACAGAGAGAGAGGAGAAGGGGAGAGAAAGATTAGCAGAGGGATAGAGAGAGAGAGAGAGAGAGAGAGCAAGAGATAGAAAGGGAGGGAGGGAGAGAGAGAGAGAGGGCTGGCTGTTGCCAATGAGCTGGGCTGATTGAACAGAGAGAAGACACTCTTGTGTATTGACATTACTAGAGACTGCAACAGAACAATGCTGAGCATGGCATGTAGTTGCCGTTATTCCCGAAATCCACCGCTGGATACTACTACCCAGACTTTCTGAACGAGTCAATTAAGCTTTTACGTGGCATTAGGCCGGCAGAGGTGCCTTGGTAAGTCACTATCTGCTGTGAGACATCTGAACACCCAACACAAAGCAGCCAGGTCTCTGATGTAGATGGCTGCCCTGCAGATGTAGCTGCAAAGGCATGCATGAAGGAAAATCCTCCAAAATGAAAAGGCTTCAACGTTCAAAGCTCAAGTCAATGTCAAAGTTATAAAAGCGAGGTCGAAACAGGCAAAAATGCACAATTGTGATCATCGGAAGTACTGTATAATAAATGAGCATCTTTATTGCTTAACTAATAATCACAGTAATCAGATGCGGCAGCTTAATTTGAGCCAGTTTCACACAGCAGGAAAATAATCCTGCAGCAACATGGACATTGTGTAGGGGTTGATACATTTTTTCGAAAGGGCAAATAAAGTCTGACCTTACAAATGGGAAATTTCAAACTTTAGAAGCCTTTGAAAATCTTGATCGGGCTACAAGGTTGCATTTCCCGCTGTGCAGAAAAATCACTGCAAGAAAAGGACGAAGAAATGAATATATGTAATGTGCAATGCAAGGCATGCACATAAGAGTCCTGACCATTAAGTGGTGGAATGTGTAGAAGAAGAGGGTTGATTTCAAAATGGTGATTTATAGAGGATGACATGTTTTGTCAAGTCCCCCGGTATTGGAGGCATCTTTCTAGGCAGTGATGATATCTTCACGAGGGCTGTCTGGGATGAAAGGCTTGCATTAATCAATTTGCCAGCTCCAGGGTTACTCAACATGATAAAAAGGACGCTATCTGGACGACACGGGGGGTGGTTGGGGGAAGCAGCAGGGATTTTAACTATATGTCCTCTTGGCTGTTTTCACTGTTGGGCATTCTTCCCTTCCCTATGCTGATGCTACTGAGTAAGTAGACTATCCTCCCATTCCCACTGACCCCCCCCCCCCAAAACACAGAACATGTGTATTCTAAATGAAAACACCAATCAAGTCCCGCAGTTCAAGCACCTACAGCTGGTTGGAATATGCCAACAATGAACGTCAAATTGTGAAAATTCAATGAGCGTAAGAATAGCTAGGTGTTTGTTCATTCTGTGATCAAACCATGTATAGAATGAATCTAAGGAAGCAAAGACATGTTCTGTATTGCTGTTAAATCATTAGCTACATTTCAAGGCCTACACCCTACGATTATTTTGTTAGAACATCATGTTTTTTTTAATGCAGAGTGAAAGGTAGTGCGAACACAGAATTTAAAAGATTGTGTTTTCCTGCCTTAAGATAATGTGCAGTCTAGTGTCTCGGGGGTGGGGGGTTGTTGGGGAGACAGTTTTTGCCCAGACATTGAAGCTAGCCTCGGGGGTGAACGTAGCAGGATTAATCATGGCACTTTCAGATTAATTACCCATAATGCCAACCTCTTCTGAAATAAATGGCCCGCAGTTGAGATATCCAGTTGATTTCATAAGACTTAAAGCGACAGCACCTCAAATAGGTCTGGCTGGGTGACAGGAAGGGGAGGGAAGGGTGGAAATCCAGCATACAGAGCTTTAGCAGGGAGAGATACATGTCAAATGTTTAGCCCAGATCCGTGGTGAATATAGAATACAATGTCTCGGTAGTGGCTCCGAGTCTGTGTCCTTACTGTTTAATCATCACACATCAATCTGCCATTACTTTCCGTCCTCTATCTGCCATACAGTTATCTGTTCTGCCTAACAGCAATTAAACTAAAGGGAAAATGGCCCAAAAAAATGACAACATGACATTAGGGAGGTGACCTTTCCATTTCACTGTGAGGTCAAGACACATTAATCCATGTTAGTTTGAGTGCCGCTTCTTTGAACAGGGAAATGTTGATGTGTGACACTTGATAGGCTACCACCATGTCACTGCGGTAGATCTTACAGCCATCCCATGGTCAAAACAGAGGTCGTGTTTTCTGTTAGGCCAGATAAGTGGTTAAACACAATCACATGGGGGCCGTCATTTTATTGGTGTGACCCGTCTGTACACCCTCTGTGTACCAGTCAGCCACAGACTGGTGTTATCTTTAAATTGAAAATGAAATGGTTTGTTGATAGTTGGAAGTAAGTGAAAAAGGAAAGGGACACATTGTTCCTACAACACGAGCATGCTGCTCAAAAAGGGGTCTAGGCAGCAGACCCAGAATATACAGCCAACGGCTACAGACAAATGAGACAAACTGGGCAAAATGTTGCGTTTCAACTGCTTTTTAGAGAATGAGCAATGATCATATTGATTACATTTTAATAGTAGTGGGACCTGGCGGGCACAAAATCATATACACACGCGGGACAAAACTACCTCTTTTTTCGTTCTCAACCTGTGAAGAATCTACCTCCTTACAAATGAATACAGTCCGTTTTTACAATAAGCAGCATATTAGCGGAACATTGGCCCTTTCTCCAAGAATAATAACAGATCACAGTCTAGTACAAAAAACCAAGACCGATTGAAGGGTGATAACATTGTGTGATCAACAACGTTAAAGAACCTGAGTATTATCGGTGTACTCCCCCGTCACTGCTGTGTGTGGGCTGTGGAGGGAGGAGGTTGGGCAGCACAGTCGGTTGGTGGAACCTTAATTGGGGAGAACGGGCTTGTGGAAATAACTGGAGAGGAATGAGTGGAAAGCACATGGGGTGTTTTTCAAAATGCATCCTAACGTGCTCCAAGCATGCAAACTGAAGCACGGGAGGGTTGGAGTATGCGTCCAAATCAGAGTATGTGAAATGGAGCATGTACTCCGTTTGTACATCATTTAAAGCATGCATCGGCGGACGCATCAATGGCGGACATTATTTGAGCTGAAGTGAGAGAAAATACACTCTGACTTTGGAATGAAATGTTGCCTATTCACATCTCATATGTTGCCTGACTACAAGATTGTATTTTGATAAGTTAATAAATACATGCTGTGTTAATTTTGTCATAGTTACCTTCCTACAATACCCACTGTAGTGTGCGTAGGCAGGTAGTGTAGTAAGTCAATAGAGCTAACTGGCTAGCTACTACTGTTAGCTAGCCATTTAGCCACAAAGAATTGTTAGCTAGCTACCCATGAAGAATCGACATCTACCGCGGATAACATTGGTTTTAGGTCATTTTGCCTGTTATACTATCTGGTTAGCTAAATTATTACGATTCACATATAGCTAGCTGGTAGTTATGTCATTGAATATTAAAGGTTAATGTTGAGAACTGGCCTGGGGTTGGCTTTGTGTATATCTTGTTTCATCTTTATTGCCATTTTCCTGGCTAGAAGAAGGAAGGTTCAGTGAATGGGTAAGTCCATACTAAGTCAATTGGGCTAACTGACTAGCTAGCGAGCCACAAAGAATTGACATCTACCTTGCATAATATTAGTTTTTAGGTCATTGCCTGTTTAACTAGCTAGCTGGGTAGCTAGATTATGATTCAAATATATCTAGCTGATAATTATGAAGTAAAACGTTTGCTTTGTGTACATCTTGCTTGGTCTCTGTTGTTGCCATTGCCCTGGCTGGAAGAAGGTTCAGTGAATGGGGAGATGAACGAGGTAAACCAGTAGAGGGAGGGCGAGTGCTTCTCAAATTAAATGTTTTATGTCTTCTCCACACTCGTCCTCACAAGAACGTCCTAGGAGAACGCACTTGGAGCATGAGAGCGTGGAGCACTGTAGTATGCATATTGAGAAACACTCATGGTTTCCAGGTGTTTGATTCCATTCCATTTGCTCCGTTCCGGACATTATTATGAGCCATTCTTTCCTTAGCAGCCTCCTGTGATCGGCAGACAGAGGCTGTGTAGGGGGTGGGAAGGAGGCAGGTAGAGCCAGGGTGGCCCGGGGTGGAAGGACAAGGTTTTGAGGAGGGATGGGCCCGACAGAGGCTGCGTAGGAGATGGACAGGCAGGCAGGTAGGCAGAGCTGGCCTGGGGTGGGCCTGTCAGCTTGGCTCAGCAGCAGACAGTGTGGATGGGTAAATCAGGTGGTGGTAGGTAGGGCTCAGGGGGCTGAGGCAGCCCATTGGTGGCAGACTGAAGTGAAGGAGAGGAGACAGTCTGTCCTGGGCTCTGGAGCTTGGGGGTAGACAGAAAATAACACGGGCCTATAGGGAGCAGAAATAGCCTTGCCGTCATCCTAGCAATCCTTCCAGCAATCTGGCTCCTTTTAAAATGTTTAACATACACAAGCTGTAAAGACAGTATCGACTATCAACAAAGGCAGACCGACTTAAAGAAATATTGCATGCTATATAAAGACAATCATGCGAAGACAGCCACAGTGTTTGCTTGAGGCCTGGTGCCAAGTAAACAAACAAAAAGCACAGTGACCTCTCAGAAAATGTGGTGATTTGCATCTCTTCAACAAAAGTGTAGCATACGCTGTGTGCCCAGGCAGGTCTGTCAACAATCAGTCACGGCAGATCAATGCTGATGCTAACGAGATGGAGAGAGCGAAGCCAATAGAAACCTCAAACAGCTCCCATATGTCAAGTACCTGCAGGGATACTGACGCTCAATCATAGCATCATATTGTAACCTGTGACATATTGAGCATATGCTACACCTGGGTGACAGCTGGCATGTCATTTGTCAGAGTTGTAACTCCCCTCTCAAAGCCTCTCTTACTCTACAATAACAATGGAAATAATTATCAACTGTCTGTCGTTGAATATTAGAAGGTTTACGTTGATGTGCTAGAGTGTCTGGGTGTCCTATTTTTACAAGTTGTAATTTACAACTGCGACCTGGCCAAGATAAAGCAAAGCAGTGTGACAAAAACAACAACACAGAGTTGCACATGGGACAAACAAACGTACAGTCAATAACACAATAGAAAATCTGTATACAGTGTGCGCAAATGAAGTAAGGAGGTAAGGCAATAAATAGGCCATAGTGGCAAAGTAATTGCAATTTAGCAATTAACACTGGAGTGATAGATGTGCAGATGAGGATGTGCAAGTAGAAATACTAGTGTGCAAAAGAGCAGAAAAAAAAACAAATATGGGGATGAGGTAGGTAGTCGGTTGGATGGCCGAGAGAGCACTGTTCCAATCCTCTTCCACTCACCACAGAAATAATCATTCAGGATCAACTACATTGTCTCTACATCACCTCAAATTTAAGTGAAGTGCCTCTTGCAACACAAAAAAAGGTCATATCTGACTTGAATTTTAGATAATGATAAAAATGTAAGAAAATATTTGCATAATGTGGCAATCTGTATTTTTTCTGACGGAAAAAAAACGCACTAGCAATTCCTTGACTTACTTTGACAGTGCGAACCTAAATCAATGCAGTTCAGTCTCAATGAAATCCATTAAGACACTGAAGGAAAGACAAAGTCTCAGGATTTAAATGAATATCTAAGTCGCACTGAAATAGACAGAAGGAGGCTTCTGCCCATAGGTGTCAGCTGCAGGAAAGGATGGATGCACTGGGGTATGAATTATTTAACGGCACTTGATATAAAGTCATGAATACATCAGCCTACAGTACGACTGTTTCTGTAGTGAAATATATGGTTCAGTATAGAACAAGTGTAATTCAACGTGGTGAAAATGTAGAAAATCATCGTGTTAGTCATTGGAAAGAAGAACGATCCCTCGAAATCAAAAAATCGGCAGAGGAGACGAAAATGAAAATCTGAGTTTCCTGTTTGCTGCGCAAACAGCGTGTGGGTTGTTTCTGTATAATGACCAGCAGTGTTTGTGTTTGTGTCTGAGGCAGAGGCAGAGGCAGAGGCAGAGAGAGAGAGAGAGAGAGCGAGAGAGAGACCACTAATGACAAAGCCTTTTCAATGAGGGGACCTTTGGAGGCAAAGATTTGTGGCCAAAGAATATGATCTGCACAGATACTTCCAATTATTATAACATGCGACACTACACTGTTCATTTGAAAGGTTATATGGCATGCATGCATTGATTGAAGGAGAAAAATCACACAAGGCTAAGCTGCATTTGGCACTTGGCATTCTGTGATAAGACCACATACAGTCCATCATCTCAAATATTATGCTGAATCAAATCTGGACCGGTTCCTAGAATCCAGCACTAAACTAGCAGAGTGAATTCCACTTCCTAAAAATGTACGGCAATAGCAGAAGCTTGTGGCTTATTACGTGGTTATGGGTCCGTTCAGAGAAAAGCCAGGCTGTTAAAGTGATTTAGTGTCATGGCTTGGCAGAGGTGAAAGGAAACTATGCCATTCTGCACCACCAGTGTCACATTGTATGACTCTACTTGGCGCTGTGGTTTTACTGGCTTGACAAATACTAACAACTGTGATGCATACACATCTAAAAACACACACCGTATTCACACTCATAAATAAATCAGTTATTGCTGCATACTCCAAATATAACATACTCCACCAGACAGCTGTTACATTAGTGTGTGGTGGCTTGGCTCCTTTCACACTAAATTCGACAAACGACTGTAGCCGTGAGTCATATGACTGTAATATCATAATTGTGCTGCAGACAGTAGACGGCTTTCTCAGCCCAAGTCTGCAGCCTCTGTCACTGGCTCTCAATCACCAACAGTATCAGGATGGTAGCCAGAGATAATTATCGATTTTTTTAGGAAGAACTCTGCTCTCCCACAGGACAAGAGCAGAGGTTGGCCACTGATACACCAGGCAAGACTAACAGATCACGAGGATGATGCAAAGCAGCTGCCCTGGTTATATAGTCGGATGTTAAAGCACCACTCTGGGTCAGATGATAAAACCGAAAGCAAAGAGGAAAGGGAGATTTCCAAAGCAATGGAAATAACCATGTAGCTTCGTCCTTTTGTCGCCAGCTAATGAGCCACAGACAAAGATCTTACAAGGTGGAAATGAGTCATAGTGTTGCGTCTGGCTGGGTGTACCAGGTAAACACAGCGCACAGGGACTCTCACCACCTGCCCACTCTCTATCCAGACTGACAACAACACTTAGAATTGGCCTTTTACTCCTTTGCAAAGGAGATTACAGACTTCATGCCCGGAAACTTTGAAGTAGCAATCAAATGTCGTTGAACGCGTTCCTGAATGAAAGCCGTTCCTGTGTTAAATGTCATAGTTTGATTTTTCACAGTTTCCATTCCGACCAAGAGTGCCACAGGGACTGAGGTTGTTGACTGGTCTTAAGGCGGATTCTGATAAGCTGGGCTAAAATGGTCTGTGGTTTGTATTTTGGGTGTTTGCCAGACCTTAGTACGGATGGGTGCACTGAGCTACAGAGGAAAACAGGCCACTCAATAAAAGACAAGGTCAATTTAGCAGCATGTCAAAAACATAATGGAAACCTCTTGTACATGAGACATACAGTACAGCCAGTGCATTCATTACGCTGAATAATGTTAAGTAGTCTTTCCTCCTGTGGCTGCCGACACCATTTTCAGTTTGTCTTCAACATCAGTCACCTGAAACATTTTTGGTGTCAAAACAGTTATTTTGCATGACTGATTTCCAATCAATACTTCATTAGTACATGAGCAGCTGATTCCCCCTCCTCCCCCCACACACACTTTGGTGCATCTCTACATTTTAGTCCCATCAGTATTGGTATTGCAACAATGTCCCCGAGTCCCCCTCTATGCCTATCTAACGATACAATAACATAACCTTCTGCTTTCTCTCGAAGAACACAATAGGAAAACCTTCAGCATGCTCAAATCTGTTGCTGCTACACATCAAATCAAGCTAACCCGGTTTAATTTTCTAATATGTACTGCACAGTCTAGAGAATACACAGCGCTAAATGACAAGTATAGCCAAATACACAACAGAACTTGCGTCATGACACACCTGACTGTCATGCAGAAGTGAGCTGTATACTGTATACTGTAGTATATACTTGTATGTCAGTCCACGTCCTCTTGACTTAGAGCCGTGCTGAATATAGCCTGGTCCATTGGCCCTTAGGTCCTTTTTTCACTAAACCCCTGGCCAGTGGCCTTGTTCCCCCTGTGTCTCTGTGTTGTTAAGCACAGCCTGGTGCGATAGCAGGGGGCTGCTGGGCCACAAAGAGGCCAGGGCACATTATGCTTATTCTGGCCAATTTCAATAACATGTGCCCTGAGCCATTCTTTCTTTCAATCCTCTGATCACACTGCAGTCTCCGTCACGCTTCAACACATATTCTGGGTGCAATTGAAAATAAGGGATTTCATGGACAATTGAGCTCTCTATGAACTTGATCTGGAAACCACAGTGAAATTGCTATGTGCAGCCTCAACACTCTCAGACACTCGTAAATAAGGGCAGTACATTTCATAACGATATGTACTAAAACAAGATCTTCTTTGAGCAGATTCACGACATGACCAAAAGTATGTGGACAGCGGCTCGCCGAACATCTCATTCCAAAAATCATGGGCATTAATATGGAGTTAGTTCCCCCTTTGATGCTATAACAGCCTCCACTCGTCTGGGAAGGCTTTCCACTAGATGTTGGAACATTGCTGCGGGGACTTGCTTCCATTCAGCCACAAGAGCATTAGCAAGGTTGGGTACTGATGTTGAACGATTAGACTTGACTCGCAGTCTGTATTTCAATTCATTCCAAATGTGTTCGATGGGGTTGAGGTTAGGGCTCTGTGCAGGCCAGCCAAATTCTTCCACACCGGTCTCGAGAAACCATTTCTGTATGGACCTTGCGTTGTGCACGGGGGCATTGTCATGCTGAAATAGGAAAGGGCCTTCCCTAAACTGTTGCCACAAAGTTGGAAGCACAGAATTGTCTAGAATGTAATTGTTTGCTGTAGAGTTAAGATTTCCCTTCACTGGAACTAAGGGGCCTAGCCCAAACTATGAAAAACAATGGCGGCGAGCTTTACACCATTCCAGCCGACGCTTGGCATTGCTCATGGTGATCTTAGGCTTGTGTGCGGCTGCTCGGCCATGGAAACCCATTTCATGAAGCTCCAGACCAATAGTTATTGTACTGATGTTGCTTCCAGAGGCAGTTTGGAACTTGGTAGTGAGTGTTGCAACCGAGGACAGATGCTTTTTACGCGCTACGCTCTTCAGCGCTCGGTGGTCCCGTTCTGTGAGCTTGTGTGGTCTACCACATCGCGGTTGAGCCGTTGTTGCTCCTAGACGTTTCCACATCATAATAACAGCACTTATAGTTGACCGGGACAGCTCTAGCAGGGCAGAAAATCTAACTTAATTTGTCACATGCGCCGAATACAACAAATGTAGATCTTACCGTGAA
This sequence comes from Oncorhynchus mykiss, assembly GCF_013265735.2. Lineage (NCBI taxonomy): Eukaryota > Metazoa > Chordata > Actinopteri > Salmoniformes > Salmonidae > Oncorhynchus > Oncorhynchus mykiss. Next base: position 47,729,448 of record NC_048574.1, on the reverse strand, counting down.
ATGCTTACTTTACAAGCCCTTAACCAACAGTGCAGTTCAATAAGAGTTAAGAATATAAAAAATTATATAAAGTAACACAATAACATAACATTATCGAGGCTATATACAGGGGTACCGGTACAGAGTCAGTGTGCAGGGGTAGAGGTTAGTTGAGATAATTTGTACATGTAGGTAGGGGTAAAGTGAAAATGAATAGATAATAAACAACGAGTAGCAGCAGTGTAAAAATAAATGGAGGGGTGATGTCAATGCAAATAGTCCGGTGGCTATTTGAGGAGCCTTTTGGTCCAAGACTTGGCACTCAGGTACCGCTTGCCGTGCGATAGCAGAGAAAACAGTCTATGACTTGGGTGACTGGAGTCTCTGAAAATATTATGGGCTTTCCTCTGACAGCTCCTATTATATAGGTCCTGGATGGCAGGAAGCTTGGCCCCTGTGATGTACTGGGCCGTACGCACTACCCTCTGTAGCGCCTTACGGTCAGATGCCGAGCAGCTGCCATACCAGGCGGTGATGCAACCGGTCAGGAGGCTCTCGATGGTGCAGCTGTAGAACTTTTTGAGGATCTGGGGACCCATGCCAAATCTTTTCAGTCTCCCGAGAGGGAAAAGTTTTAGTTGTGCCCTCTTCACGACTGTCTTGGTGTGTTTGGACCACGATAGTTTGTTGGTGATGTGGACACCAAGGAACTTGAAACTCTTGACTCGCTCCACTACAGCCCCATTGATGTTAATGGGGGCCTGTTCGTGACAGATGTGTTGTTGCCTACCCTGACCACCTGGGGGTGGCCTGTCAGGAAGTCCAGGATTCAGTTGCAGAGGGAGGTGTTTAGTCCCAGGGTCCTTAGCTTAGTGGTGAGCTTCGTAGACACTATGGTGTTGAATGTTGAGCTGTAGTCAACGAACAGCTTTCTCACATTGGTGTTCCTTTTGTCCAGGTGGGAAAGTGTGGAGTGTGGAGCGCAATTGAGATTGTGTCATCTGTGGATCTGTTGGGGCGGTATGCAAATTGGAGTGGGTCTAGGTTATCCGGGAGGATGCTGTTGATGTGAGCCATGACCAGTCTTTCAAAGCACTTCATGGCTACCGACATGAGTGCTGCGGGGCGGTAATAATTTAGGCAGGTTACCTTCGCTTCCTTAGGCACAAGAACTATGGCGGTCTGCTTGAATCATGTAGGTATTACAGACTCGGTCAGGGAGAGGTTGAAAATGACAGTGAAGACACTTGCCAGTTGGTCCGCGCATGCTTTGAGTACACGTCCTGGTAATCCGTCTGGCCCCGCGACTTTGTGAATGTTGACCTGTTTTTAAAGGTCTTGCTCACATCAGCTACCGAGAACGTTATCACACAGTCATCCAGAACAGTTGGTGCTCTCATGCATGCTTCAGTGTTGCTTGCCTCAAAGCGAGCATAAGTGAGCATAAAAGGCATTTAGCTCTTCTGGTAGGCTCGAATCACTGGGCAGCTCAGGTCTGGGTTTCCCTTTGTGCCACATTGAAAGTCACTGAGCTCTTCAGTAAGGTCATTCTATTGCCAATGTTTGTCTATGGAGATTATGGCTGTGTGCTTGATTTTCTACAAGAGTCAGCAACGAGTATGGCTGAAATAGCTGAATCCACTAATTTGAAAGAGTGTCCACATACTTTTGACCATTTAGTGTATTCAGACATTTGTGTTATTTGTAGTGTCCGAAAGGCATGCACTGAACTGATCAGGGAAGACAATGAGTAAGATGATTATGCATACCAAGCTGTGGCTAGTACACAACCAAACAGAATGGGGTAGCATGTAAAGCCATACTACCCTATCTAAACTCAATACATATCAAATAACAAAATATTTTTGCCAACCAAACAGTTGCCTACATATATATATATGCCTGTTTGTATAACCACCAATGACTGTTTTATCCCTCCGTCCTGGAATCTCTGTTTTGTTCCTCATTAGGAACAATGCCCTCAGACAGAGCAGGCTGCCAGGCAGCAATAACAATCTTAACAGCAGGGACAGGCGAGGTGATGACTATCCTAGTAGCGCTTGGGAGAGCAGAGCAAAGTAAAGCAGCATTGATGTTTCTCAGCCAATAGCATCTTGGGCTACACAGCAGGCTTGCATTATGTGCCATTAGAAGGAAGATGAGAGGGGCGTGCCGATTCCCACACATCTGTGATGAAGAGGATCACTGAGAGAGGGAGAGGCACACCTGGTTTCCTGCTCAGGATGGAGAGATGAGAGTGGATGATGCAATTGGCCGCAAACAATGAAAAAACAACCAGCCACAATGCACCATCATTGGAATTCACAAACACACACAAGTGTCACGTCTGCTCCCGCTCCCCCTCTCTGGTGCTCGAGTCCGCCAGGCTGCTCATCATTACGCATACCTGTCACCATCGTTATGCGCACTAGCTCTTCATCAGACTCACCTGGACTCCATCACGTCATTGATTGCCTCCCCTATATCTGTCCCTGTGTCTGCATTGATGCTGTTCTGTTTCTCTTGTCCAGATGCTGTTTTTGCTTTCTTTCATGTCTATTTATTATTAAATCCTCACCCTGTACTTGCTTCCGATCTCACAGCATCTGTTGCCTCAAGACCGTTACAGAATCCAGACACCACAATTGGAAGAATCAGGGAGTTTTTAGTTTTTTAGTGGTGACGTCGGATCCTGGTGCCGCTGCCGAAGCAACCGGGGATGCCTCAGCTGGCTCGTCGGGCTCCCATGCCTCAGCTGGCTCGAGAGGCTCACAAGCCTCGATTGGCTCGTCGGGCTCCCATGCCTCAGCTGGCTTGAGAAGCTTACAAGCCTCGGTTGTCTCGTCGGGCTCCCGTGCCATGCCTCGTCGGGCCCCCGCACCTCGGCCGGGTCGTCGGGGCCTCGCGCCTCGTCGGGCTCACCCAGGTAGAACGCCAGATAGCATGGTGGTGGCTGCATCATGTTATCGGTATGAGAGGACTAGGGTGTTTTTTAGGATAAAAATAAACAGAATACAGCTATAAGCACAGGAAAATCCTAGAGGGAAAACCTGGTTCAGTCAGCTGGGAGACAAAAATCAACTTTCAGCAGGACAATAACCGAAAACAGATGGCCAAATCTACACTGGGGTTGCTTATCAAGACGACATTGAATGTTACCGAGTGGCCTAGTTACAGTTTTGACTTCAATTGGAGTGAAAATCTATGGCAAGACCTGACATTTTTTATTTAGCAATGATCAACAATTAACTTGACAAAGCTTGAATTTTAAAAAGAATAATGGGAAAATATTGTACAATCCAGGTGTGCAAAGCTCTTAGAGACTTGTTAGTCCAAAAAGACTAACAGCTTTAATCGACGCCAAAGATGTTTCTACAAAGTATTTCTGTAAATTTGCTAACATGTCTAAAAACATGTTTCATTTTGTCATTGTGGGGTTTTGTGTGTCGATTGGTGAGAATTGTATTTTATTTAATCAATTTTGAATTCAGGCTGTAACATAACAAAATGTGGAATAAGTCAGGGGGCGTGAATGTTTGTGACCCTGGACTTCAAACATCAGAGACATCAAAGCTCGTCCTAAGCATATCATACCTCTCCAACCCCATCCATGCATTTACATTACCTGGAAATGATAGAGGGAGCAGTGAAACTTAGCTCTTTAGTATGCCAACATCTGTCTGCCTTGAGAGTCATATGAGAGCTTCATATCACCTTATCACACCACGGCCACTCATTACTACTATACCCCAGTAAAAAGGGCCACGCTAATTTCATGTATTAAAGCAATTACCACAGCAGGGATCAAGACTGCAGAACAAAGGCTACAATCAATCAGGAGCAAGCCTATGCACTTATTGCATGAATCACCACTGTAACTACTGCACAGGAACACACACACAGGCATTTAGTCATAGCAAGAGAGTAAACTTGTCAAATAAGGTAGGCTTTTCTATAGTACCAGTCAAAAGATTGGACACACCTACTCATTCAATGTTTGTAGAACATTATAGAGTAATAGTGAAGACATCAAAGCTATGAAATAACACATATGGAATCATGTAGTAACCAAAAAAGTGTTAAAGAAATCAAAATAGATTTGAGATTGTTCAAAGTAGCCACCCTTTGTTTTGATGACAGCTTTGCACACTCTTCGTATTCGATTCCAGGCTGTATCACAACCGGCCATAATTGGGAGTCCCATAGGGCAGCGCACAATTGGCTCAGAGTCGCAAGACAAAGTTTGTGAACCCTTTGGAAATACCTGGATTTCTGCATAAATTGGTCACACCGTGTAAACCTTCACAATGCAAGGTGGAAAACTTATGTGAACCCTTGGATTTAATAACTGGTTGACCCTACTTTGGCACAATAACTCAACCTAATGTTTTCATGTAGTTGCGGATCAGATCTGCACAACGGTCAGGAGGAATTTTGGACCATTCTTCTTTACAAAACTGTTTCAGTTCAGCAATATTCTTGGGATGTCTGGTGTGAACTGCTCTCGAGGTCATGCCACAGCATCTCAAATCAGGTTGAGGTCAGGACTCTGACTGGGCAACTCCAGAAGGCATATTTTCTTCTGTTGAAGCCATTCTGTGTTTTGGGTCGTTGTCCTGTTGCATCACCCAACTTCTGTTGAGCTTCAATTGGTGGACAGATAGCCTAACATTCTCTTGCAAAATGTCTTGATAAACTTGGGAATTCATTTTTCCGTCAATGATAGCAACCTGTCCAGGCCCTGAGGCAGCAAAGCAGCCCCAAACCATGATGCTCCCTCCACCATAATTTACAGTTGGGATGAGGTTTTGATGTTGGTGTGCTGTGCCTTTTGTTCTCCACACAGTGTTGTGCGTTCCTTCCAAACAACTCAACTGTAGTTTCATCTGTCCACAGAATATTTTGCCATTAGCGCTGTGGAAAATCCAGGTGCACTTGGAACAGCAGTGGCTTCTTGCGTGGTGTCCTCCCATGAGCACCATTCTTGTTTAGTGTTTTACGTATTGTAGACTCGTCAACAGAGATGTTAGCATGCTCCAGAGATTTCTGTAAGTCTTTAGCTGACACTCTAGGATTCTTCTTAACCTCATTGAGCATTCTGCTCTGTACTCTTGCAGTCATCTTTGCAGGACAGCCACTCCTAGGGAGAGTAGTAACAGTGCTGAACTTTTGTCCATTTGTCTTACCATGGACTGTTGAATATCAAGGCTTTTAGAGATACTTTTGTAACGCTTTCCAGGTTTATGCAAGTCAACAATTCTTAATCTTAGGTCTTCTGAGATCTATTTTCTTTGAGGCATGGTTCACATCCGACAATGCATCTTGGAAATAGCAAACTCACATTTTGAGAGTGTTTCTTAAAGGACAAGGCAGCGCTAACCACCATCTCCAATCTCGTCTCATTGATTGGACTCCAGGTTAGCTGACTCCTGATTCCAATGAGCTTTTCGAGAATGAGCCTAGGGGTTCACATAATTTTCCAACTTATTGTTTAAATGATATAGTCAATACAGACAAGAAAAATACAATAATTTGTGTGTTATTAGTTTAAGCACTCTGTTTGTTTAATTGTTGTGACTTAGATGAAGATCAGATCAAATTTGATGACCAATTAATGCAGAAATCTTGCCAATGTAGATGGGATGGCGTATCGATGCAGAATGCAAATGGTAGTCATGCTGGTTAAGTGTGCCTTGAATTCTAAATAAATCATAGACAGTGTCACCAGAAAAGCACCCCCACACCATAACACCTCCTCCTCCATGCTTTACGGTGGGAAATACACATGCTGAGATCATCCATTCACCCATACCGTGTCTCATAAAGTCACAGCGGTTGGAACCAAAAGTCTCCAATTTGGACTCCAGACCAAAGGACAAATTTCCACCGGTCTAATGTCAATTGATCATGTTTCTTGGCCCAAGCAAGTCTCTTCTTCTTATTGGTGTCCTTTAGTAGTGGTTTCTTTGCAGCAATTCAACCATGAAGGCCTGATTCACACAGTCTCCTCTGAACAGTTGATGTTGAGATGTGTCTGTTACTTGAACTCTAGGAAGCATTTATTTGGTATATGTCTGTTACGTTTATGGGTGTCACAACCTGATCTGTTTCACCTGTCCTTGTGATTGTCTCCACCCCCCTCCAGGTGTTGCCCATCTTCCCTATTATCCCCTGTGTCTGGTGCCAGTTCATCTTGTTTGTCAAGCTTACCAGCGTTTGTCCAGTCAGCTCCTGTCTTTATCCCTGCCTCTATTTCTTTCGTCCTCCTGTTTTTTGACCCTTGCCTGTCCTGACCCTATACCCGCCCGCCTGATCACTCTGCCTGTCCCGGACCCTGAGCCTGCCTGCCTTGACCTGTCGATGCCTGCCCCTGGTGTTACAATAAACATTATTACTTCACACGGTCTGCACTTGGGTCTTACCTTGATAGTACGAACTGGCCATGACTGACCCAGCAGACCTGGGCCAGCTGCGCGACACCATCTCCTAACCAAGGAGCCGCCATCAGGAGGCCTTATAGAGGGGTTCCAAACGTTGGCTGAACACCATGACTGGGCATTGGACAGTTTGCTGGAGCAATTCCGCGGGTTGTCTGGGAGGCAGCCTACAACGGTAGTAACCCCACAGCTCCTCAACGACCCAGCTGCTAGCAGCGGCGTCTCATCGGCCACTCCACCTACTTGGGAGCCCCGTTTACCACCCCCAGGAACGCTTCAATGGAGAGTCGAGCACCTGTCAGGTGTTTCTAGCTCAGTATGCCCTCATTTTTGAGCTTCAGCCCTCCTCCTCCTTCCCCTCGGATCGCTCTCATCACACTGAGGGCACTCACCTGGGCAACTGCTGTATGGGAACATATGCGCTAGTCTGGAGGGGTTCGTGTTTTTTTCTCACCCCGTTCTCTGTGAGAGAAGCTGCCTGGGAGCTAATCCAGCTTTGACAGGACTCCTGCAGTATGGCTGATTATGCATAGGATTTCCGCACGTTGGCAGTGGAGTGTGCTTGGAACCAGGAAGCACTGTTCAATATGTTCCTGCATGGCGTCTCGGAGGTCAAGGATGAGCTTGCTGCTTGGGAGTTACCTACGGATCTCGATTCCCTCATCACTTTGACCATCCGTATCGATGGACAACTACGGGAGCGGCGGAGGGAGAGGAAATTCGACTTCACTCCCACGTCCAGGGATTCCACCTTGCCACCAAGTGCAAGTGCAAGTGTAAGTCCCCGACGATCCCGTTGCCGAGAGAACCCGAGGCCTCCCGACCTGCCCCGAGAGTCGCCAGAGTCAGCTGAGTCGCCGCTTCCTGAGCCTATGCAACTAGGTAGAGCTGGGCTATCGCCAGCAGAACGGCATACAGGATCAACAGGAAGAGTTGTCTTTATTGCGGGACTCTTGGTTATTTTGTATCTTCTTGCCTTTTAAAGAGATCAGGCTCACTGGTAGGAGCGAGTACTCTGGTGGGCCATATGGAAAACTTTCCTGCTTCCCTTGCTTCCCTTTCCTGCTTCCCTTGCTCACACCCCTGATGCTATTATCTGAGGATAGCACCTCCGTAAACAAAGAGAGAAAGCATATTTCAACTAATTAAAAATATAATTAATGCCTTACCTTTGACGAGCTTCTTTTGTTGACACTCCAATATGTCCCATAAACATCACAAATGGTCCTTTTGTTCGATTAATTCCGTCGATAAATATCCAAAATGTCCATTTAATTGTCGCGTTTGATCCAGAAAAACACAGGTTCCAACTTGCGCAACGTGACTACAAAATATCTCAAAAGTTACCTGTAAACATTGCCAAAACAAACAACTTTAGGTATTTTTTAACGTAAATAATCGATAAAATTGAAGACTGGATGATCTGTGCTCAATACAAGAGGAAAACAAACTGTAGCTAGCTTTCTGGTCATGCGCCTCTAACAGTACACTTCAAGTGACCCTCGTTCAAGATGGCCGTACTTCTTCATTACACAAAGGAAAAACCTCAACCAATTTCTAAAGACTGGTGACATCCAGTGGAAGCGATAGGAACTGCAAGAAGGTCCCTTAGAAATCTTGATTCCCAATGAAAACACATTGAAAAGAGAGTGACCTAAAAAAAAAAATCTGAATGGTTTGTCCTCTGGGTTTCGACTGCTAAATAAGTTATGTTATACTCACAGACATGATTCAAACAGTTTAGAAACTTCAGAGTGTTTTCTATCCAACTCTACTAATAATATGCATATCTTATCTTCTGGGGATGAGTAGCAGGCAGTTGAATTTGGGCATGCATTTCATCCGAACGTGAAAATACTGCCCCGTCACCAAGAAATTAAAGCAAGGCCCTTGAACTTACATGTATTTTCTGCACTATGCAATGATATGGGCAGCCACCATTTAATGATTTTACAACATACAGAAATGCGCTGCTTATCAAGGGGCAAAGTATTGACACAGTTTTTTGAATTGAGAGACAAGCTTAAAGATTTCTTTACTGACCATAATTTTCACTTGTCTGACCGCTTGCATGAAGACGAGTTTCTCACACGTCTGGCCTATCTGGGTGATGTTTTTTCTCACCTGAATGATCTGATTGTAGGATTACAGGGACTCTCTGCAACTATATTTAATTTGCGGGACAAAACTGAGGCTATGATTAAGAAGTTGGAGCTCGAGGGGTTGGAGGGACGCCATGTGCGACTGACGTGTTTTTCGTTAGCTCCCGCAATATTCTTAAAGTTTGTGAATTTTGCGGCAGGACCATATTTATTTTCAAATATTAAAAATCGAGACTACTTTGCTTTCGAATGTCAGCATATTGACAAAACATAAGACCAAAAACATGACTTTGAGAAAACCCGGCCTACAAGACCCACTCTCTTCACCTCTCCTGAGTATGAGGGCCCGGGGACTCACACTTTACCCGGGGGTGCGGCTTGTCCTGAAATGAACATTCTTGAGGCTATCAAGGACAGAGCTTCTGGGCTTGCTTTCCAGCATTCTACTTCCAGCGCCGACAGAGATGGACGCCTCGTTTCGCGTTCCTAGAAAACTATGCAGTATTTTTTTTTTTTACGTATTATTTCTTACATTGTTACCCCAGGAAATCTTAAGTTTTATTACATACAGCCAGGAGGAACTATTGGATATAAGAGCAAAGTCAATTCACCAACATTACGACCAGGAATACGACTTTCCTGAAGCGGATCCTCTGTTTGGTCCACCACCCAGGACAATGAATTGGATCCCAGCCGGCGACCCAAAACAACAGCGCCGCAGAAGGGGCAGACTTTTGTTCACCTGACCTGGAATTCCTTACAATCAAATGCCGACCGCATTATCTACCAAGAGAATTCTCTTCGATTATAATCCCCCCCCCCCCCCCCCAAGCAGACACAGACGGCACTGAAAGAACTTCATTGGACTCTATGTAAACTGGAAACCACATATCCTGAGGCAGCATTTATTGTAGCTGGGGATTTAAACAAAAGGCTAATCTGAAAACAAGGCTCCCTAAATTGTATCAGCATATCGAATGCACGACCCGGGCTGGCAAAACCCTGGATCATTGTTATTCTAACTTCCGCGACGCAAACAAAGCCCTCCCCCGCCCTCCTTTCGGAAAATCTGACCACGACTCCATTTTATTGCTCCCAGCCTATAAACAGAAACTAAAACAGAAAACGCCCGTGCTCAGGTCTGTTCAACGCTGGTCCGACCAATCGGATTCCAAGCTTCAAGATTGCTTCGATCACGTGGACTGGGATATGTTCCGCATAGCATCGGACAATAACATTGATGAATACGCTGATTCGGTGAGCGAGTTTATTAGCAAGTGCATCGGTGATGTTGTACCCACAGCGACTATTAAAACCTTCCCCAACCAGAAACCATGAATTGATGGCAGTATTCACGTAAAACTGAAAGTGCGAACCACTGCTTTTAATCAAGGCAAGGAGATCGGAAACATGACCGAAAACAAACAGTGTAGCAATTCTCTCCGCAAGGCAATCAAACAAGCTAAGCGTCAGTTTAGAGACAAAGTATAGTTGCAATTCAACGGCTCAGACATGAGAGGTATGTGGCAGGGTCTACAGTCAATCACGGACTACAAAAAGAAAACCAGCCCCGTCGCGGACCACGATATCTTGCTCCCAGACAAACTAAACAACTTCTTTGCTCACTTTGAGGACAATACAGTGCCACCGACACGGCCGCTACCAAAACCTGCGGACTCTCCTTCACTGCAGCCAACATGAGTAAAACATTTAAACGTGTTAACCCTCGCAAGGCTGCCGGCCCAGACGGCATCTCTAGCCGCGTCCTCAGAGCATAAGCAGACCAGCTGGCTGGTGTGTTTATGGATATATTCAATATATCCCAGTCCGCTGTTCCCACATGCTTCAAGATGGCCACCATTGTTCCTGTTCCCAAGAAAGCTAAGGTAACTGAGCTGAATGACTATCGCCCCGTAGCACTCACTTCCGTCATCATGAAGTGCTTGAGAGACCAGTCAAGGACCGTATCACCTCCACCCTACCTGACACTCTAGACCCACTCCAATTTGCTTACCACCCCAATAGGTCCACAGACAATGCAAACACACTGCAAACTGCCCTAACCCATCTGGACAAGAGGAATACCTATGTAAGAATGCTGTTCATCGACTACAGCTCAGCATTTACACCATAGTACCCTCCAAACTCGTCATTAAGCTCGAGACCCTGGGTCTCGACGCCGCCCTGTGCAACTGGGTCCTGGACTTCCTGAAGGGCCACCCACAGGTGGTGAGGGTAGGAAACAACATCTCCACTCCGCTGATCCTCAACACTGGGGCCCCACAAGGGTGCTTTCTCAGCCCTCTCCTGTACTCCCTGTTCACCCATGACTGCGTGGCCATGCACGCCTCCAACTCAATCATCAAGTTTGCAGATGACACTACAGTGTTAGGCTTGATTACCAACAACGACGAGACGCCCTACAGGGAGGAGGTGAGGGCCCTCGAAGTGTGGTGTCAGGAAAATAACCTTGCACTCAATGTCAACAAAACAAAGGAGATGATCGTAGACTTCAGGAAACAGCAGAGGGAGCGCCCCCCTATCCACATTGACGGGACAGTAGTGGAGAAGGTGGAAAGTTTTAAGTTCCTCGGCGTACACATCACAGACAAACAGAAATGGTCCATCCACACAGACAGGGTGGTGAAGAAGGCGCAGCAGCAGGAGGCTGAAGAAATTTGGCTTGTCACCAAAAACACACAAACTTTTACAGATGCACAGTCGAGAGCATCCTGTCAGGCTGTATCACCGCCTGGTATGGCAACTGCTCCGCCCACAACCGTAAGGCTCTCCAGAGGGTAGTGAGGTCTGCACAACGCATCACCGGGGGGAAACTACCTGCCCTCCAGGACACCTACACCACCCGATGTCACAGGAAGGCCAAAAAGATTGTCAAGGACAACAACCACCCGAGCTACTGCCTGTTACCCCGCTATCATCCAGAAGGCGAGGTCAGTACAGGTTCATCAAAGCAGGGACCGAGAGACTGAAAAACAGCTTCTATCTCAGACTGTTAAACAGTCATCATTAACATTGAGTGGCTGCTGCCAACATACTGACTCATCTCTAGACACTTTAATAATTAAAAATTGGATGTAATAAATGTATCACTAGCCACATTAAACAATGCCACTTTATATAATGTTTCCATACCCTACATTACTCATGTATATACTGTACTCTATACCATCTACTGCATCTTGCCTATGCCGTTCGGCCATCGCTCATCCATATATTTTTATGTACATATTCTTATTCATTCCTTTACGCTTGTGTGTGCATAAAGTAGTTGTGAAATTGTTTGATTACTTGTTAGATATTACTGCATGGTCGGAACTAGAAGCACAAGCATTTTGCTACACTCACATTAACATCTGCTAATCACGTGTATGCGACAATTTAATTTTTTTATATTTTATTTTATTTTCAGTCATTTTAATTTCATTGTATAAAGGTTTTACTTATCTCATTTGTTTCCAGGTTGTCTCATTCACCTATTCAGTTTGTTTACATAGTGTCTCAGTGGCTGAAAATATTTTGGGTTGTTTGTTTACTGCATCCGTCTGAACAGACCCAGTAAACAGTAAATGTTCCGGGGGTCTTCACTTCAATTTTAAAGGTTTTGAACGTCATTTATGCCCAGCAAACGTTCAACGTTGAGCGCACATAGTTTTTTGGTCTTGGCTGTAAGTTGTCTTATCATCAAACTAGACAATTATTATTATTTTTTGATCATCTTACTACGATTTGCTTACTTCAAATTAGGTTTTTGGTTGAGAGTCTTTATACATGTAATTTATTTTCTCTCTCAATGCCTGTTATAAGACTAGGAATATAATTATATACATCTACAAGTGGTGCTTTTGTCATTTCGTTTGCACAAGGGATTCACTTGTATTTCTCTCTTTTTGCTGCTTGATCCACTAACACAAAACGCGACTTTAAAGAGCGGGACTGTGGGTTTGGGTTTAACACCGCACTCTCACAGACATACTGTGAGAGGAGACAATGTTCTATTTAGGCTTGTACCTCGTTTGGGGAGGTACTGTCTGGGATGGGGGGAGGTGGTTGGGGGGAGGAAGGAGGTTGAATTGTTCAGTTCTAATGTTGTCATTCTGTCTTTTTTCTGTACTTTTTCCAAATATCTTGCAATGTACATTATTACTCCGAGACAAGTTATTCTGGGTTTTTTGGGTACTCATTGCTTTTCCACTCTATGCTCTAATGACAGGGTTGTATAACGGGAGTGCTTAGGGTGGCTGAAACAATACGATCAAGTACATTTCCTGGAACATCAAAGGGGTTAACAACCCTGTGAAGCGTAAGAGTGTGTTGACACACTTAAAGGGTTTGAATGCAAATGTTGCATTTCTACAAGAGACTCACTTGAGGACTGGTGAGCATTTTAGGGTGCGTAGGGACTGGGTTGGTCAACAGTTCCACTGTAACTTTCATAGTAAATCAAGAGATGCTGCCATTTTGGTTGATACATCTACTCCCTTTGTAGCTTCTGAGGTTATTGCTGGTCCTAAGGGGCGATACGTCATAGTAACCGGTTTTCTACCCCTCTTGTTTTGGCTAGTGTTTATGCTCCCAATTGGGATGACAAGTTTTATTTCTTCCTTTTTACTTGCTATACCCAATTTAGATTCCCATTTCTTGACTTTAGGGGGGGTATTTCAACTGTACAATGTCCCCAGTTCTTGACAAGTCCTCACAAAGAACTACAGGCCCATCTAAATGTGCCCTACTTATTCAATCTTTTCTTCAGAAATATGCTATGTGTGAGGCCTGGCGTTTCCTACACCCTACAGATAGACAGTATTACTTTTATTCTCATGTTCATCAAACATACTCCCGCATTGATTACTTCTTTTTGGACAAAAAACTTCTGGCTAACCTTCGGCGGTGTACGTGCAAGAGTATTGTTATTTCTGACCATTCCCCATTAGTGCTTGAACTAGAGTTTCCCCAGCGACCTCCTATGTGTTATCAATGGCGTCTTAACCCCATTTTACTCTCAGATAAGGAGTTTGTCAATTTCATTTCTTCTGAAATCACCTTATTCCTAGAAACTAATTCAACGGCAGGTATGTCCTGCTCTACCATATGGGAGTCTCTCAAAGCATACCTACGTGGCCAAATTATATCTTATACAGCCAACCAAAACAAAGCTCGCTCTCAGCAACTTCGGGACCTGAGCGAATCCATAGCCAAATTGGATGAGAAGTATGCTACGGATCCTTCCTCTGACCTACATAAAGAGCACCAACTACTCCAATCTGAATTTGATGAGCTTTCTACCAGGCAAGCTGAACAGTTACTCTTGTGAGCTCGATGCAGAGTGTATGAACAAGGAAACAAGGCCAGTAAACTCCTTGCACATCAGATCAGTAAATCTGAGGCCTCACGTTTAATCCCACAAATAAGGACCCTGTCTGGTGCCACCACAGTTATACATAAAGAGATCAATGATCAATTAAAAATGTTTACTCTGCGCTATTCACCCCTGAATCTCCTCAAAACCCTTTGCTGATTGATTCATTCTTTTTTTATTCATTCTTTGGGTGGCAGCGTAGCCTATTGGTTAGAGCGTTGGACTAGTAACCGAAAGTTCGAATGACAAATATGTCGTTATGCCCCTGTACAAGGCAGTTAACTTGCTGTTCCTAGGCCGTCATTGAAAATAAGAATTTGTTCTTAACGGACTTGCCTAGTTAAATAAAATGGAAAAACATATTATGGCTTGAATATGCCTTCAATTGATACACTCCCATGACTGTCTAGAAGAAGAATTTAAACTTGAGGAGATTGCAACAGCAGTGTCTGCAATGAAAAGTGGTAATTCACCGGGTCTGGATGGTTTTCCAACCTATTTTTACAGGACTTTTTCTGGTCTGCTTTGCCCATTCTTGTCTCGATTATTTGCAGAGTGCCTTAATACCTCAAAGCTACCGCCTATTCTTTATTTGGCATCAATTTCATTACTATTAAATAAAACAAAGACCCCCTGGAATGTGGATTCTATCGCCCAATCTCGCTTTTAAACGGTGATTAAAAAATCCTAGCCAAGCTCTTAGCCATCCGTATGGAAGGCTCGCTGCACCAAGTAATACACTCTGACCAGACTGGCTTTGTGAGAAATAGGCATTTGTTTTTCAATATTAGACGCCTTATGAATATACTGTACTCCTCAGCGTCGGGGGACCCAGAGGTGGTGGTCTCAATTGATGAGGAAAAAGCTTTTGACCACGTTGAGTGGGACTACCTAACAGCTGCCCATTATAGGATTTGGCACTACGCACTAATGATGCCATTCAAGGTCTAATCAGGACGGGCTTAGAGCACAAAGTCTTGCTATATGCTGATGACCTCCTTTTGTTTATCTCCAACCCTGATACCTCATTGCCACGTGCCTTATCTGTTCTTAAAAAGTTTGGATCAATCTCAGGGTACAAGCTGAATCTAGGCAAGAGTGAGCCTTTTCCTGTAAATAAGGCTGCTTTAAAGTGCTCTTTTACAAGTTTTTAGTTTAGGATTGTCCATATTCAATTCATCTACTTGGGAGTTAAAGTGACAAGGAAATATTCAAATTAGTTTCAGGAAAACTGTGTTGCTCTAGCAGACAGTTTGAAACAATCTTTTACTTTTTGGAATTCGCTACCTCTTTCACTTATTGGAAGGATTAATGTCATTAAAATTAATGTGTTGCCCAAATTTTTATATTTATTTCAGTGTTTATCCATTTTTATTCCAAAATCTTTTTTTAATTCACTGGATCAAACATTCATGTATTTTATTTGGGATGGCAAGGTACCACAGATTGGTAGAAAACGTTTACAGAAGCCTAAGGCATTGGTGGTTTAGCTCTATCAAATTTTCAGACATACTATTGGGCTGCAAATTTCAGAGCCCTTTTGTACTGGCTGCAGACTGATCCTACTGGCACTAGACCACTCTGGGTCCAGATGGAGTCTGAATCGTGTAAACCTGCTGCACTTTCTTCTGTGGTGTGCTCGTCTCTCCCCAGTGTCCCTAGGCAAATGGTGTGTCAACCCAATTGTAATGCAGTCTCTTACAATTTGGTATCAGTTCCGTTTAGCCTTTAGCCTCCGAGGCTTTTCTCTATCAGGTCCGATCAATCAGAACATTTTATTTCCTCCATCTTTGAATGATGGGGCTTTTGCCATCTGGCACTCACTAGGCCTCTCCTCACTAGCCCAATTATTCTTTGATGATACATTTGCCTCTTTTGCTCAGCTACAGGAAAAGTTCAACCTCCCCCAATCCCACTTTTGCCGCTATCTCCAGACAAGGAACTTTGTCAGAGCTAACACACCTGAATATCCCCATAGGCCTGTGAATACAGCTATAGAGAGCATCTTTGAGCTGAACAAGCTTCCTAGGGGTGCAATTTCAGATGTATATGCAATCATTAATGACTTACAGAACTCTTCTTTGATGCCTTTAAAGACTCAATGCGAAAAGGGTTTTGTGGGAAGAACTTGGGGAAGACGCCTGGGAATCTGTGATGCACAGGGTGCACTCGTCCTCTTTTAGCACTAGACACAGCCTCATTCAATTCAAGGTGGTTCAACCGTATCCACTGGCCAAACTTGGAAGAATATTCTCTGATTTTGATCCTACCTGTGTCAGATATAAAACGGAACCAGCCACACTGTTGCATATGTTTTGGGGTTGTCACAAACTGACAGGTTTCTGGGAATGAATATTTAAATGTTTCTCTGATATATATGACACTGTTAGAGATCTGTCTCCCCGTCTCCCCTTCCCCTTGGAGTACTGCCCATAGGTACTCCCCTGTCAATAATTCAGTTGGACACTGTTGCTTATACAACTCTTTTAGCTAGACGGCTAATACTACAAAACTGGAAGATGGCAGTTCCCCCATCATATAAATATTGGGTGGGAGATGTGTTGTGCTCTCTGAAACTAGAAAAAATGTAATTCAATACACGTGGGAACCCCAAACTGTTTTATGAGGCTTGGGCTCCATTCCGGTCTTACCTTAAACAGTCCATCCTCTGATGGCATTCATATTAAAACAAAAATAAGTTTGTATTTGATTCCCTTGTGACTTAAGGGCTGGATGAGCATTTCTTTGTGGGCTTTTTTTTTTGGGGGGGGGGGCATTAAGGTTGACGATGTGCTTATGGATTGTGACCTGTGGATGCCTTGTTCATCTTGCCCGGTCAGACTAAAATGTGAGCTTGTTTTGCCCTGTTAAAAAAAAAGTTTACATTTTCATTCACGCATACATAAAATGATTATTATTTTAGTTCAGTGAATAGTCAGTTGGTCTGTGGTCATGACTGTCTGTAAGTGGTTGCATTTCTCCACCCCTATCCCTTGACTGTTTACAGGAACAATGGTGAGGTGTTTGCTCTGTCCCTGTACTACAGATTGCCCTTTAACCTTTGTAGCCTTCTGCCCGGTGTGTTTAACTACTAAAGTACTGTATCTTTAAAGCTCTTTAATTATTTTTTTTTTTTCTAGTTGAGTATATGATTTATATTGTTTTGTGTTGTCTTGTGTGTAAAACTGAATAAACAGAGTTTTCAAAGAAGTTTGATCTCTTCCCTGTCTGCCTTAACAAGGACAACACACAGGTCTTTTCATCATTGTATTTTGTGTGCAAATGAACTCAAACTTACAGACAATGTCAAATGTGATATAGCGAAGCACCTGAGTGAGTTGGGTGTGCAATTACACAGGTACTTTCCCGAAACGGATGACACACAACTGGATTCGTTATCCCCTTCATGCCCTGCCTCGAGTCCACTTACCGATATCTGAATGAGAGAGCCTCATCGAAATTGCAACAAGCAGTTCTGTGAAAATTTAATTACAAAATAACAACATGAAAAAACTGAAACAGTCCTGTAAGGTGCAGAAAACATTAAACAGAAAATAATCACCCACAAAACACAGGTGGAAAAAGGCTACCTAAGTATGATTCTCAATCAGAGACAACGAACGACACCTGCCTCTGATTGAGAACCATACTCGGCCAAACACATAGAAAAAAGAACATAGACTATCCACCCCAACTCACGCCCTGACCAACCTAAAACAAAAACATAACAAAGGAACTAAGGTCAGAACGTGACACACATACCTATGCGAGAGCCTCACTAGCATGAAAACTAAATACAGGCAGAGACGGTGTGTGGAAAATTATTTATGACAGACTCTCTCCAATACAACCCAACATTGCATAGTTATGTGCATCCATTCAAGCACACCCTTCTCATTAACCTGTGGTGTGTTATTCACAATTTTTGATTAACAAATATAAATAGTTTTATATGTAAGATGGCTAAATAAAGAGAAAAAGTATTGATTATTATTATATTATTATTTGTGCCCTGGTCCTATAAGATCTCTTTATCACTTCCCACGAGCCGGGTTGTGACAAAAACTCACAGTCATTCTTATGTTAAATAAATGTATCATATAGTGCGTGTGTGTGGCAGGCTTACAATGATGGCAAAAAAACACATTTGAGGGTGCGCTGACCCTGGCGCTAGAGTTTGAATGTTCGAAGGGGTACGGGACTATAAAAAGTTTGGGAACCATTGCCGTAGAGGTTAAAGTAATCATGGACTGTCATGAAAGTTCTTGACATTTTCCAGATTGACTGACCTTCACGTCTTAAAGTAATGATGGACTGTCATTTCTCTTTGCTTATTTGAGCTGTTCTTGACATAATATGAACTTGTTTTGTTTTACCAAATAGGGCTATCTCCTGTATACCACCCCTACCCTGTCACAACACAACTGACTGGCTCAAACACATTAAGAAATTTACTTTGAAGAAGGCACACCTGTTAATTGAAATGCATTCCAGGTGACTACCTCGTGAAGCTGGTTGAGAGAATGCCAAGAGTGTGCAAAGCTGTCATCAAGGCAAAGGAATGAATGAGTAGGTGTGTCCAAACTTTTGACTGTTACTGTATGTGTGTGAGCAAGAAATAAATGGAAAAGTTTTATAAGATTTATGTGAGGCAAAAAAAAAGAATTAGATTTGGATTGTGTGGGTGTGAATGTGTGTGTAGCCCTCTATGATGTAAACTGAATGTAACTCTTCTTTCTTTACTTAGCTCCTGCAGTATAGGCCAAGCAGGCAGCTGCAGTCCCCTGACAGCATCCATAGAACAAATGCACTCCTCTCAGCCTGAGCTGCTGCGTGGTCTGAGTGTACAATAAACCACTCCATGTTTCCCCGGCAGCACAGGGCACAGAGGGAGGCTGAGAGAGGGCTGGGGAGGGGACTGTCTGCTTGGTATGCAGCGCCAGCTCAGTGCCAGTCCCAAAACTGGACAGGTTGTCACTGCCTGGAGGACACTTCCAGCAATCTACAGCAATCTCCAGATACCGACAAGGACAAGAATGCTCTCTGCTCACGTTCTGTCGGCCCAGAGACAGAGATGAGAATTAGAATGAGTGTAAGGTGGAGGTCATCCTCACTGCAAGGGAGTGAATGTACGATGAGGGAAGCTGTGCAGCTTTACTATCAAAGCTTCCTCACCTCTTCTCCCATCATCTGTAGAAATATTTTATCAAATGTCTCCAAAAGGTAAATCACAGTTATCATTGACGGGCCCTGGATATAACCCATCGGTGCAGAGTTAACTTATCATCCATGCCTTATCTACCAAACAGACATAGAGGAGTTTTTATAGATCAGTCAACATTGCAGGTGGGAGAGTCATCTGAACGTGTGATGTCAGCAAAACCTCTCAGAGAACCGGACACAAAGAATCAAAGTCAGAGGGAGGAAGACATGTTCCTCTGTCTATTTCCCCATATACGAAGGTTCTTACTCAGTGCCTTGCCTGTTGCAAGAAAAGGGTTTTTAACGATATACTGTACATTGCATGAATAATATGATCGCATAGACTGGCAACTCACTTGTTAAAAATCTAGAAAACCGCCTCTTCTTCACACTATGTATGAAAGAGAAAAATATTTCAAGGAATGTAGAAAAGCTCTTAAGGGAATCCAGATGGCTGTCATACTGTAGATTAGGTGTTGGGCTAAGGGGGAGTATTGGCATGGAGCAGGAAAAAAATGACTTTTTAATGTCAACCTTCAACGTGTTCAGCCATGAGCAATGCCATTCTGATCATTAGATTTACATGACCTCCACCTCCAAATGATGCCCTTTCATACTGTATGTGTGCTCCGTTTAATAGCATCTCTTCCTTTCCTGGTTCGATATTCCCTGGGGATTTCTGTGCATTAACTCTTTCAGCCAGATATCAGCGTGGCAGAGGGCGTAGCCCTCAGCCCAGCTCCTTGTGACTGTGTGGTCTGCACCTGCCCATTAACGCCTCAATCAACACCTAGGCCGTTCCAGACTGATCTACTGCCTCTCAGGCAGCCCCTTTAGGAGCCCTCTAAGCTTTATTGCTCACTCACTGTACTGTAGCAGAGAGACTGCAGCCTCTTTCATAAACTACCTTCTGACACTCTTGAGAACTAAGATAAGTAGTCAACTGCGTTCACTGATATCTGGAGTGTTTTCTCTCAGTTTCGATATTTCACTTCAGACTATTTGTAGGGAGGGACACGACACAAAGATTGTATTCTGTCTACATACAAATACTGTTTAAACTATTATTATACATTTAATATGACATATATTTCCAACAGTTTTTAAAAATCTGACTTAAATACATGTTCCATTACAGGTGAGGGTCAGCAGGTACCATCATAAAAATACGTATATTTTCCACTGGAGTGGGTTTGAGAACAACACAAGTTTTTATGAAGGAATATTTTTTGGTTTAATGATCGTGGCTTGTCATGTAATGTTTGAGGAAGACATAGTCAAACATCAGGAAGGTCTGTAAGTGGAAAGGCGAACTGCAGAAAATTAAAAAGTTCAAAAGACTCTGATTCAGTAAATTGCCTTTTTTTTAAGCCAGTGGTTTTTCCCTAAGCAACTCTTTGGAGTTTCAATCCCAGTTGCAAACAAAGTATCCACAGGCCTCCTGTAATGCTAACTCCAAAACGGTTTAAATTAAAAAGAGAGCAACACGGGGACATAATCTATTAAAACGCCATGTCAAGCTCTGCACTGTTGAAAGTCCCACTAGTTCAAGCCCGTGAAACCCACTGATTTCTTTTGTGTGTTTGTTTTTCATACAGAGATGGCAGTCAGCTTCTACGGCAACATAATGTAGATGGAGGGGAGCTACAATGGAAAAAGGTAGGATAACTAGGCACAGCTTTGTTGTGATGAAACAGAACTTGTGTGAGAAACTCTGAAAAGGTTTGTGTCAATGCATCTTATGTACATAACTAATCAGTTAGAGATTGCAATGCTCAACGGTACTCTATATCCAAGGGGTATACAACATGCGATACAACAGGGTACCCCAACTGCCGGTGATTTTTTTTGGCCCCCTTTCTGAGTAAATGTAAAAAAAATATATATTATTTTTGGACATAAAAGACTGTAAAAACACCAGAAAATCAGATTGAAGTGATTTTTATTTTGGAAATCTATTCCAAAGTATTCCAACAAATAGTAGAGAAAAAGTTGAAGTCGGAAGTTTACATAAAATTTAGCCAAATACATTTAAACTCAGTTTTTCACAATTCCTAGCATTTAATCCTAGTAAGAATTCCCTGTCTTAGGTCAGTTAGGATCACCACTTTATTTTAAGAATGTGAAATGTCAGAATAATAGTAGAGAGAGTAATTTATTTCAGATTTGATTTCTTTCATCACATTCCCAGTTGGTCAGAAGTTTACATACACTCACTTAGTTTTTGCCAGCATTGCCTTTAAATTATTTAACTTGGGTCAAACGTTTCAGGTAGCCTTCCACAAGCTTCCCACAATAAGTTGGGTGAATTTTGGCCCATTCCTCCTGACAGAGCTGGTGTAACTGAGTCAGATTTGTAGGCCTCCTTGCTTGCACACACTTTTTCAGTTCTGCGAACACATTTTCTATAGGATTGAGGTTAGGGCTTTGTGATGGCCACTCCAATACCTTGACTATGTTGACCTTAAGCCATTTTGCCACAACTTTGGAAGTATGCTTGGTGTCATTGTCCATTTGGAAGACGCATTTGCGACCAAGCTTTAACTTCCTGACTGATGTCTTGAGATGTTGCTTCAATATATCCACATAATTTCCCTGCCTCATGATGCCATCTATTTTGTGAAGTGCACCAGTCCCTCCTGCAGCAAAGCACCCCCACAACATGATGCTGCCACCCCCGTGCTTCAAGGTTGGGATGGTGTTTCTTTGGCTTGCAAGCCTCCCCCTTTTTCCTCCAAACATAACGATGGTCATTATGGCCAAACAGTTCTATTTTTGTTTCATCAGACCAGAGATAATTTCTTTGTCCCCAGGTGCAGTTGCAAACCATAGTCTGGCTTTTTTATGGTGGTTTTGGCGCAGTGGCTTCTTCCTTGCTGAGTTGCCTTTCAGGTTATGTCAATATTGGACTTGTTTTACTGTGGATATATAACGGCCGTCGTCGGTGGAAGAAGGTGAGGACCAAGGTGCAGCGTGGTAAGTGTTCGGGATTTTTAATATAATCAAAACTGAACAGTAAACAAAATAACAACTAGGAAGAACGAACAAACAAAACAGTCCTTCTAGTGATGACACACAAAACAGAAAAAAAAACATTTACGAAACACAGGTGGAAAAAGGCTACTTAAGTATGATTCTCAATCAGAGGCAACTAACGACACCTGCCTCTGATTGAGAACCATACCAGGCCAAACTCAAAAACCAACCTAGAAAAACAAACAGACTGCCCACCCCAACTCACGCCCTGACCATACTAAAACAAAGACAAAACAAAGGAACTAAGGTCAGAACGTGACAGTATATAGATACTTTTGTACCTGTTTCTTCCAGCATCTTCACAAGGTCCTTTGCTGCAGTTCTGGGATTGATTTGCACTTTTCGCACTTTAGTACGTTCAACTCTAGGAGACAGAACGCATCTCCTCCCTGAGCGGTATGACGGCTGCGTGGTCCCATGGTGTTTATGCTTGCATATTATTGTTTGTGCAGATGAATGTGGTACCTTCAGGCGTTTGGAAATTGCTCCCAAGGATGAACCAGCCTTGTGGAGGTCTACACATTTTTTTCTGAGGTCTTGGCTGATTTCTTTTGATTTTCCCATGATGTCAAGCAAAGAGGCACTGACCTTGAAGGTAGGCCTTGAAATACATCCACAGGTACACCTCCAATTGACTCAAATTATGTCAATTAGCCTATCAGAAGATTCTAAAGCCATGATATCATTTTCTGGAATTTTCCAAGCTGTTTAAAGGCACAGTCAACTTAGTGTATGTAAACTTCTGACCCACAGGAATTGTGATACTGTGAATTATAAGTGAAATAATCTGTCTGGAAACATTTGTTGGAAAAATGACTTGTGTCATGCACAAAGTAGATGTCCTAACCGACTTGCCAAAACTATAGTTGGTTAACAAGAAATTTGTGGAGTGGTTGAAAAACGAGTTTTAATGACTCCAATCTAAGAGTATGTAAACTTCCGACTTCAACTGTAGGTACCTGCAAAAATAAAGAAAACACCAACATAAAGTTTCTTAAAGGGATGTTGGGCCATTACGAGCCAGAACAGCTTCATTGCACCTTGTATAGATTCTACAAGTGTCTGGAACTCTATTGGAGGGATGTGACACCATTATTCAAAGGGAAATGCCATCATTTGGTTTTGTTGATGGAAAACACTATCTCAGGTGCCGCTCCAGAATCTCCCATAAGGGTTCAATTGGGTTGAGATCTGGTGGTGGAGACGGCCATGGCATATAGCCTTATTGTTTTCATGCACATCCAACCATTCAGTGACCCTTTGTGCACTGTGGATGGCAGCATTGTCATCCTATGGGGGCATAGCCATGGTGGCCAAAATAATGGCCTGCCCAGCATTTTTATACATCACCCTAATCATGATGGGATGTTCATTGCTTAATTAACTCAGGAACCACACCTGTCTGGAAGCAGCTGCTTTCAATATACTCATTGTATCCCTCATTCAAGTGTTTCCATTATTTTGGCTGTTACGTGATCATATACAAAATGTAAGCAGGGATTTAAATTATTATTATTATGTTTTAGTCAAATGTCATATTGGTTTGGGCATCTTGTGGTCAATTTGCAGTCTGCTAATTATTTGTATTATGTTCCAGCTACCTGACCACCCTCTTAAGACAAAAATCGGTCAGCGGCTGAATCTAGTTGATGATCCTAGTTGTACAACATGCCACAGAACAGGTATGTATTCATCTCAGGAACAATGGCTGCTGGTAAGTAGTATGCTGAGAGTGATCTATGGTACTGTATGCAGCAGTATAGATTAGACTTAATGTCCTGACTCTCACCAATTAGTTTCCGTGACATTCAAGTGATATTGAACTCCCTCTCCGGCAGCCAGGCTACAGAGTGAGACATAGGAGCCCATGACTGATCATCAAACACCCTGTCTCCTATCAGAGAAGATGGCAGGGACTCACACTAGCTGGTATTTTCCAATCTGCTAAACAAAGCTGAACACTGCCACTTCCGGTTTGCACTCTAACGAGCTGCAAGGCATCATCAGCTTGCATCAAATTATCTCTGTCTAGAACACGTAACCCAAAGGTTGGAAAAGGTCAGCGGAGCACTGTCCTATGGATCTGATAATTAAATGGGTTACAAGGACTAAATGGGCTACACAGACTAACGAAAGCCTCCACATACAGGGTGTACTACATGGGCCTCAACAACACAGCTAGTTCCAAATACAAGCACAACAAGAATGTATTTGACTAGAAAGAGAAAAGTACATTTAATGCATCACTAGACTCATGTCATTTTACTGGTAATTCAGTAGAAACACACAGTATCAAAACTGAAGAGACAGTTGCGCACTTATTCAATAACACATTTGTCAAACAGTACATACAGTTCATACATACATTGTCCATGGTTTGTCAGCTCTCAGGCTGCCCTTTTGTAGACATTCTAGTGGATTGTGTCCTACCTCCAATATTTCATCAAATATACACAAATAGTGACCTTTGTGTCTCTGAACACAGTGTCCTATTAAAATGTCTGTGTTTATGGCCCAGGTAGCCATGCCAGGCAATTACAAGACGCTCATGCTTTGTTACCTGTGTAATGAAGCGTTTCTGAGCTGAGCTAGCAGCCAGTTCCTTAGGGCTTCTGTTCTGTCTGACTAATGCAGGGTGTCTACAGCACCTACCTGGCAGAGCTGGACATACAGTGCCTCGCAAAAGTATTCATCCCCCTTTGTGTTTTTCCTATTTTTTTGCATTACAACCTGTAATTTAAATGGATTTTTAATTTGGATTTCATGTAAATGGACATACAAATTCCAAATTGGTGAAGTTTCACATTTTTTTAATGGAAAAGTGGTGCGTGCATATGTATTCACCCCCTTTGCTATGAAGCCCCTAAATAAGATCTGGTGCAACCAATTACCTTCAGAAGTCACATAATTAGTTAAATAAAGTCCACCTGTGTGCAATCTAAGTGTCACATGATCTGTCACATGATCTCAGTATATATAAACACCTGTTCTGAGAAGCCCCAGAGTCTGTAACACCACTAAGCAAGTGGCACCACCAAGCAAGTGGCACCATGAAGACCAAAGAGCTCTCCAAACAGGTCAGGGACAAAGAGAAGTAGAGATCAGGGTTGGATTATAAAAAAATATCAAAACATCCCTCGGAGCACCATTAAATCCATTATTAAAAAATGGAAAGAATATGGCACCACAACAAACCTATTAAGAGAGGGCCGCCCACCAAAACTCACGGACCAGGTATGGAGGGCATTAATCAGAGAGGCAAGAAAGAGACCAAAAATAACCTTGAAGGAGCTGCAAAGCTCCACAGCGGAGATTGGAGTATCTGTCCATAGGACCGCTGTAACCCGTACACTCCACAGGGCTGGGCTTTACGGAAGAGTGGCCATTGCTTTACGGAAGAAAAAAGCCTTTGCTTAAAGAAAAAAATAAGCTAACACGTTTGGTGTTCGCCAAAAGGCATGTGGGAGACTCCCCAAACATATGGAAGAAGGTACTCTGGTCAGATGAGACTAAAATTAAGCTTTTTGGCCATCAAGGAAAACGCTATGTCTGGCACAATCCCAACACCTCTCATCACCCCGAGAATACCATTTTTCATCGGCAGGGACTGGAAAACTGGTCAGAATTGAAGGAATGATGGATGGCGCTAAATACAGGGAAATTCTTGACTGAAACCGGTTTCATTCTTCCAGAGATTTGAGACTGGGACGGAGGTTCACCTTGACCCTAAGCATACTGCTAAGCAACGCTTGAGTGGTTTAAGGGGAAACATTTAAATGTCTTGGAATGGCCTAATCAAAGCCCAGACCTCAACCAACAAAATCTGTGGTATGACTTAAAGATTGCTGTACACCAGCGGAACCCATCCAACTTGAAGGAGCCGGAGCAGTTTTGCCTTGAAAAATGGCTAGATTTGCCAAACTTTTAGAGACATACCCCTAGAGACTTGCAGCTGCCAAAGTTGGCTCTACAAAGTATTGACTGGGGGGGGGGGGGGTGAATAGTTATGCAGTTACGCTCGAGTTTTCTGTTTGTTTTATTTCTTTGTTTGTTTTACAATAAAAACTATTTTGCATCTTCAAAGTGGTAGGCATGTTGTGTAAATCAAATGATACAACCCCCCCCAAAATCTATTTTGATTCCAGGTTGTACGGCAACAATATAGGAAAAATGCCAAGGGGGTGAACACTTTCGCAAGCCACTGTACACAAACAAACCTGCGAGAGACAGACAGCCCTACCACTGAACAGACCTGAGAGAGACAGACAGCCCTACCACACCACTGACTAGACCTGAGAGAGACTGACAGCCCTACCACTGAACAGACCTGCGAGAGACAGCCAGCCCTACCACACCACTGAACAGACCTGCGAGAGACAGACAGCCCTACCACACCACTGAACAGACCTGAGAGAGACAGACAGCCCCAGAGGCATTGGAGATGGCTGGACAGGGACAGACCTGAGAGAGACAGACAGCCCTACCACTGAACAGACCTGAGAGAGACAGACAGCCCCAGAGGCATTGAAGATGGCTGGACAGGGACAGACCTGAGAGAGACAGACAGCCCTACCACTGTACAGACCTGAGAGAGACAGACAGCCCTACCACTGAACAGACCTGAGAGAGACTGACAGCCCTACCACTGAACAGACCTGAGAGAGACAGACAGCCCTACCACACCACTGACTAGACCTGAGAGAGACAGACAGCCCTACCACTGAACAGACTTGAGAGAGACAGACAGCCCTACCACTGAACAGACCTGAGAGAGACTGACAGCCCTACCACACCACTGACTAGACCTGAGAGAGACAGACAGCCCTACACCTGAACAGACCTGAGAGAGACAGACAGCCCCAGAGGCATTAAAGACGGCCAGACAGGGACAGACCTGAGAGACAGACAGCCCTAGCAGCAGTGAACAGGGCAAGCTGGGTGGTAATCTGAAGGACATGAACAAGGAGTGGAAATAGTTATTGATGAGATGAGTACAAAAGCGAGCGGAAAGAACTAGAGAGGTGATCAACTTAGAAAGAGAGAGGTAAAGTGAGTCAGTCCAGGTCTGTGATGTATTACAGGGGACATGGAAGTGTAGCATCTCTTTTGTGTTATAGCTAGCTGCAGCTCAAGGGTTGAGACTGGGGTGCAATGCAAAGAACCCTTAGCAGCATGAACCCTGAGAAATCTGAGCAGGTGCCATGGAGATGACTGAAGAGGGATTATCAAACTAGTCCTTGAGGGCAGCACACTGGAAGAGCTGAAACGTGTTCTGCTTTCTAATCGTAGTGAGAGAAGTTTGGAAGGCTGGTATGAGAAGAAGCGGAGTGAGAAAGGTGTCTCTGAGTGGGAAAAAAAACATGAGATGATTCGCTATTTAAAAACCCTTTCCGGAAGTCAAATGACCTGGTGGCCTCATGGGTGGAATGTCATTCATATTTTTCATAATTAATAAACATTAATTTAAAAATCTGTATGTCAAATGGTTTGGTTTTATATTCTTCTGTGATGTATGTATTCGGAAAGTGTGCAGATCTATTAAATTTTTCCCACATTTTGTTACGTTACAGCATTATTAAAAAATGTACATTTTGTACAAGGTTTGGACACACCTACTCATTCAGGGGTTTTTCTTTCTTTTTTTAAAACTATTCTACATTGTAGAATAATAGTGAAGACATCAAAACTATGCAATAACACATATGGAATCATGTAGTAACCAAAAAAGTTAAACAAAAAGATTAGAGTCTTCAAAGTAGCAACCCTTTGCCTTGATGACAGTTTTGCACACTCTTGGCATTCTCTCAACCAGCTTTATGAGGTAGTCACCTGGAATGCATGTCAATTAACAGGTCTGCCCTGTTAAAAGTTAATTTGAGGAATTTATTTTGAACCAATCAGTTGTGTTGTGACAAGGTAGGGGTGGTATACAGTGTAGACTGTAGAAAATAGTACAAATAAAGAAAAACCCTTGAATGAGTAGGTGTGTCCAAACTTTCGACTGGTACTATATATATATATATATATATATATATATATATTAAAAAATCATAATCAGTCTATAATGACAAAGCTAAAAACAGGTTTTAGAAATTCTTGCAATTTAAAAAACACAGAAACACCTTATTTACATAATTATTCAGACACTTTCCTTTGAGACTTGAAATTGAGCTCAGGTGCATCCTGTTTCCAATGGTCATCCTTAGAGCTCTGAGACAAGATTGGGTCGAGGCACAGATCTGAGGAAGGGTACCAAAAAACGTCTGCAGCATCGAAGGTCCCCAAGAACACAGTGGCCTCCATCATTCAAATGGAAGAAGTTTGGAACCACCAAGACTCTAGAGCCGCCGGCCAAACTGAGAAATTGGGGGAGAAGGGCCTTGGTCAGGGAGGTGACCAAGAACCCGATGGTCACTATGACAGAGCTCCAGAGTTCCTCGGTGAGATGGGAGAACCTTACAGAAGGAAAACCATCTCTGCAGCACTCCACCAACCCGGCCTTTATGGTAGAGTGGCTAGATTCGCTGGTCTGATGAAACCAAGATTCAACTCTTTGGCCTGAATGCCAAGCGTCACGTCTGGAGGAAACCTGGCACCATCCCTACGGTGAAGCATGGTGGTGGCAGTATCATGCTGTGGGGATGTTTTTCAGTGGCAGGGACTGGGAGACTAGTCAGGATTTAGGGAAAGATGAATGGTGCCACGTACAGGGAGATCCTTGATGAAAACCTTCTCCAGAGCGCCCAGGACCTCAGACTGGGGCGAAGTTCACTTTCCAACAAGACAACGACCCTAAGCACACAGCCAAGACAACACAGGAGTGGCTTCAAGACAAGCCTCTGAATGTCCTTGAGTGGCCCAGCCAGAGCCCGTACTTGAACCCGATCGAGCATCTCTGGAGAGACCTGAAAATAGCTGTGCAGCGACGCTCCCCATCCAACCTGACAGAGCTTGAGAGGCCTGCGGAGAAGAATGGGAGAATCTCCCCAAATGCAGATGTGCCAAGCTTGTAGCATCATACCCAAGAAGACTCAAGGCTGTAATCGCTGCCAAAGGTGCTTCAACAAAGTACTGAATAAAGGGTCCGTTTTTTTACATTTTTAATACATTTGCAAAATGTCTAAAAAACTGTTTTTGCTTTGTCATTATGGGTTATTGTGTGTAGATTGGTGAGGGGAAAAAAACAGTTTCATCCATTTTAAAACATGGCTGTAACGTAACAAAATGTGGAAAAAGTTAAGGGGTCTAAACACTTTCCGAATGTACTGTAACGTGTAATATTGAGATGCAAACTCAAAATGTAAAACATTTCAACTCTATATCTGACATGGTACAGGTGTCTTATTTTTTCTAAGCCCATAACCATGTGTGTGAGGTGCATACTTTTGTTTCAAAATAGATTTGTTTGACTGATTTAGCCCACTGCAGTAAAAGGTTACTTGATATTTGGTGGAGTTCTTACTTGGGTGTCCCTTCAGTTAAACATATATTATATAAAATCACGTATGTGAATTAAATGATATACTTAATACAGTATATTGATGTTACTCTGTTCAGTCTTTTGTTTAAGCTATTACTAAATACAGGTAAAACAATGTACAATGGGACTATATACCAACAACAGGTTGCGGTCTAGGAATCCCTATGCTGTTGTTCATTCTTCTTCCCATCCAGGCAGTGTGAAGACAGATCATGAATATTCCGAAACAATCTGGTCTCATTATAGAGGTTAACCTGTCATTACACCCTCCATATGTTTGCCTTGCAGAAAGAACTCTAGTGTGAGAATTAAAGCACAGAACAACAACCTGGTGGCACTCGAACCCAGCTCAACAGCTGGATGTCTATGATGATTAGTCTAGACCTAACACTATATCATTATTCTGACAACAAACGTAAAAAGCACATTGATGGTTATTGTTTGAGGGTAAAATAACAAAGTAAGAACAGGAGTATTTGGTTCTGAACGGACTCTGTGTAGCTTGGTTGGCTTAAAAAAAATAACATCAAAAGGAGAACATAATTATATTTTCTCAGAATCTCTGTTTTTGTAGACATTTCTTTCTTCTATTAATTGTGAGCCCTAATGTAAAGTAAGTAGAGAGTTAGTTTTGTCAGCAAGTTGTCCGTGGAAGTTTTAATAGTAGTTATTTTAGTGCGTTTAAATTACAATGTCAATGTCTCAAGTCATTCCCAGAGCAAAAACCCTTCTAGTCAACACAAACAGTACTGCATGTCCAAACCTTCTGTCAGTGACTGACTGAAGCCGTTTCTAGACAGACCCGTCTGACGTCTAAGATGTTCATATATTGGGGCGTTTCATATGTTGTTGTGTATGAGAACGTACAGGGTATCAGTAAGGCTATAGCAGCAGCTGAATCCACGCTGTCCTGTCATAACGAGGCTGTAAAAGTGTGCGTTGCTATCTGAAAAGGATCATCTAAATTACTCCCCAAAGGGAGCTGGAGTGTTGAGTTATTGCCCCCCCCCTCACTTTATAAAGCACTGCATCACATATATATATATATATATATATATATATATATATATATATATATATATATATACGGTATTGGAGTCATAGGCCTAATAACTCTGTGGCATACACAAACACCATTACTTGGTTAATATTTCTGCACGTCACTGCAGCAAATGAGGATTAACTCTTCGAGGCCACTTGGCAGAAAGCTTATGTTAATCCTCTGCTATTATGGCCAATAAGAGCCCTTGAATTAGCATTAAAAACAACACAGTTATTTAGTACAGACGAAGAAATCAACTGCAAAGTCAAATAGGTTACTAATAAACATCCTACTGTGTGTCATCGCTAAACCACTGTGAGTCATCTCTAAGTAACATAGAAAATAAAGAGCAATTATTTCCAACTTCTTAAAAATGTATTTATATTGCATTAGCACACACCACACACACCACACACACACACCCACCCATCCACCCACCTGAAACCTCTTTGTAGTATTTATGAAATAGAGAAGCATACCCACTATTTTCATTTAGCACATTAGTCTGTTCCCCAGAGCTTTTTTATGGAAGCAAAATGAAGGGAGAGCAAAAACAACATATAATTTCCTGGCAATGTTTTTTCTTCAGAATGCATGTGTGTCCAGTACATAGTTAAAGATTGCTGCCGTCTTGTGTGCTCCGACCAAACTTTGCTATTTTGTGATCCTTTTTGCGTTTTTTGCACAAAATTAATCCGCTATCATTTTTTATGATTGACAAAAAAAATTGTACATCAAATCAGCAGTTACTAACCTCAATTCCGTATTCAATTCCGAAAATCAGCCACCACTTCCCGCCATTCTACTGGCCAATCAATTGCTAATAAGATGGATTACGGCCTCCCGGGTGGCGCAGTGGTTAAGGGCGCTGTACTGCAGCGCCAGCTGTGCCATCAGAGACTCTGGGTTCGCGCCCAGGCTCTGTCGTAACCGGCCGCGACCATGGGGCGACGCACAATTGGCCTAGCGTTGTCCGGGTTAGGGAGGTTGGGAGGTTGGGATGTCCTTGTCTCATCGCGAACCAGCGACTCCTGTGGCGGGCCGGGCGCAGTACGCGCTAACCAAGGTTGCCAGGTGCACGGTGTTTCCTCCGACACATTGGTGCGGCTGGCTTCCGGGTTGGATGCGCGCTGTGTTAAGAAGCAGGTTGGGTTGTGTATCGGAGGACGCATGACTTTCAACCTTCGTCTCTCCCGAGCCCGTACGGGAGTAGTAGCGATGAGACAAGATAGTAGCTACTACAACAATTGGATACCACGAAATTGGGGAGAAAAAGGGGTAAAAATATATATATATATATATATATATATATATATATATATATATATATATATATATGGATCCATAAGATGGATTACCGGAGATCGCGGATTTGCTATCAACGGGACTCTCGTAACTGCAATATTCTCTGGTTTCCTGAAACATGTCCATTCACTGAGCGGAAAGGACATCAGATTCTGGGAAATCCAGAGAGTGAGGGGTATGTCTCTCATCAATAACAAATAGTGTGCAGACTTTGTCCCTCCATCTTGGAATACCTGATAATCAAACCCTTCTACCTCCCAAGAGAGTTTTCATCTGATTTCATGACTGCTGTATATATTCCACCTCAGAACAACAACAACAAGCTGGCACAAACAAGCACCCCATGCACCCGGAGGCTGCTTTTATTGTTTCCGGTGATTTTAATTCTGCGTCTCCAAGACATGTGATGCCCAACTTCTAGCAACACATCGCCTTCACAACCAAGGGCAATAAAGACAGAGACCACTGTTATTCAACCCATAAGCCAGAATACAAGGCCCTCACCAAAAGGGCAATATTGGAAGAAGGTCGAAAAGTATTATACTGGCTCAAACATTCAATGCATGTGGCAGGGCCTACAGTACATTACCAACTAAAAAGGAATTCTTAGACGTGACAATGCCTCTCTACCAGACAGACTCAATGCCTTTCATGCACGCTTTGACAAATACAACACAGAGCCCTGCATGAAGGGTCCCCGCTGATCTGGAGGACTGGGTGATCTCGCTCTCTCCGAGGCTGACGTGAGTAAGGTTTTTAAAATGGTCAACACATTCCAGGCCGTGTCCTCAGGACATGTGCAGACCTCCGTGTATATCAATAATGGTCCACCATCCAAAGGACATCCAGCCAACTTGACAACTGTGGGAAGCATTGAAGTTAACATGGGCCAGCATCCCTGTGGAACGCTTTTGACACCATGTAAAGTCCATGCTGTTCTGAGGGCAAAACGGGGTGTAACTCAATATAAGGAGTTACACAGGGATGCTGGCCCTAATGTTTTGTACACTCAGTGTATATTCCCATTAGTATATTACCATAAGTATTTAAATATTCCTGCTACCAGTCACTTTTCAGCCATGTCACATGAAAAGTACCAGTCAAAAGTTTGGACACACCTACTCATTCCAGGGTTTTTCTTTATTTTGACTATTTTCTACATTTTAGAATAATAGTGAAGACATCAAAGCTATGAAATAACACATATGGAATCATGTAGTAACCAAAAAAGTGTTAAACAAATCAAAATATGGGGCCTCCCGGGTGGCGCACTGGTCTAAGGCACTAGCAGCGCCAGCTGTGCCATCAGAGAATCTGGGTTAGAGCCCAGGCTCTGTCGCACCCTTTGCCTTGATGACAACTTCACTCAACCAGCTTAATGTGGTAGTCACCTGGAATGCATTTCAATTAACAGGTGTGCCTTGTTTAAAGTTAATTTATTTGATTCTTAATACATTTGAGACAATCAGTTGTGTTGTGACAAGGTAGCGGTGATATATAGAAGACAGCACTATTTGGTAAAAGACCAAGTTCATATTATGGCAGGAACAGCTCAAATAAGCAAAGAGAAACGACAGTCCATCATTACCTTAAGACATGAAGGTCAGTCAATCCGGAAAATGTCAAGAACTTTGAAAGTCCCTTCAAGTGCAGTCCTGTGCCGGCTCTCATGAGGACTGGCACAGGAAAGAAAGACCCAGAGTTACCTCTGCCGCAGAGGATAAGTTCATTAGTTACCAGTCTCAGAAATTGCAGTCCAAATAAATGCTTCACAGACACATCTCAACATCAGCTGTTCAGTGGAGACACAAGCAATGGACATTAGAACAGTGGAAATCTGTCCTTTTGTCTGATGAGTCCAAATGTGAGATTTTTGGTTCCAACCAGCGTGTCTTTGTGAGACGCAGAGTAGGTGAACAGATGATCTCCGCGTGTGTAGTTCCCACCGTGAAGCATGGAGGAAGAGGTGTGATGGTGTGGGCTTGCTTTGCTGGTGACACTGTCAGTAATTAATTTAGAATTCAAAGCACACTTAACCAGCATGGCTACCACAGCATTCTGCAGCGAAATGCCATCTCATCTGGTTTGCGCTTAGTGGGACTATCATTTGTTTTTCAACAGGACTATGACCCAACACACCTCCAGGCTGTGTAAGGGCTATTTGACCAAGAAGGAGAGTGATGGAGTGCTGCATCAGATGACCTGGCATCCACAATCACCTGACCTCAACCCAATTGACATGGTTTGGGATGAGTTGGACCGCAGTGTGAAGGCTTTTCCAATACGGCAATTGTTTGCTAGTGGAGGATTACAGGAATGAGGTGGCTATGCTTAGCAAGCAAAATCTCTGTGCGAATTTATGGGGAAAATGCAAATTGGCACTTTCTCAAATCCGTAACTTTCCTAAAGTCCCCCCGAGTTGCGCAGCTGTCTAAGGCACTGCAGTGCTAGAGGCGTCACTACAGACCCTGGTTCATTCCCAGAGTGTGTCACAACCGGCCTTGATTGGGAGTCCCATAGGGCGGCGCACAATTGGCCCGGCGTAATCTGGGTTAGGAGAGTGTTTGGCCATCATTGTAAATAAGAATTTATTCGTAATTGACTTGCCTAGTTAAATAAAGGTTAAATAAAATATCAATAAACACAAATACTCAAGCCCTGTGCCTGGATGCCGCTGGGCCTTAATGGATGTTTCCCCGCCTTGTCATCAGTCCCTCTCCGAATGGCCTGTGCTACCTGGAACTTGCTGCCAAGGAAGTCGTCTCCATCTTCTTCTCTTTCTCCATCTTGTCATGAAGTAGACAGAGAACAGCAATAAGATTGGAACAATCAGCGCTGGTCCCATGTCACAAGTCATGGAAACAGAAAGCAGCGGCATGCTGCTAAGCAAACGGGAATGACCGCGAGAGGTTTGGAGCAGATTGACATAAGGAATAGCTTCGCTGCACTGGTGCCTGATCTACCTGCGCCTTCATCGCTGGGAGGGCCTTTGTCTGCAGCGGCTTCGTGGATGATTTTGGCTCCTTTTCCTCTCTCTGGCTCTGACGGGGGCATTGCCTGCTGTGAGAGGTCTGGGCCTATCGCCGGGAGTAACGGGCGTACGCTATCCTGCTTCTCGTGGGCGAGGTTCCCTTCCCCGTACGTTGTATTGGGCAGTTCAATGGTGAGAAATGTCTCAGTCTCTGGAGCAAAAATGTTGTGCTACCCTGGAGCACAAGTAAAGGACATCAATAAGCTGCTCCCAAATATTTTAAACCAGCATCAGGAAATTTAGTCTATCATAGTTAATGTGGGATTCAATGACATTATGAAGGGCAGCTCAGAACAGCTGAAGATGGATTTTAAAGTACTTATTGCATCACTGCTTGACACCAACAAACACCCCATAATATCTGGCCCTCTGCCCTCCCTAAATCGTGGCATTGAACATTTCAGCAGACTTTTATCCCTCCATAACTGGCAACGAGACTATTGCAGCACTGTGGGTGTAACATTTATTGACCATTTTGATACTTTCTGGAAACAAAGCTTGTTTTATATTAAACCCTTTCTGATCTCCCCATCCCGGATCCGGGTTCGTGAATACAGACTCAAGCTCATTACCATAACGCAACGTTAACTATTCATGAAAATCGCAAATGAAATGAAATAAATATGCTAGCTCTCAAGCTTAGCCTTTTGTTAACAACACTGTCATCTCAGATTTTCAAAATATGCTTCTCAACCATTGCAAAACAAGCATTTGTGTAACAGTATTGATGGCTAACGTAGCATTTAGCATTAACATTCAGCTGGCAACATTTACACAAAAAAACAGAAAAGCATTCAAAAAAATAATTTACCTTTGAAGAACTTCAGATGTTTTCAATGAGGAGACTCTCAGATAGCAAATGTTCAGTTTTTCCTGAAAGATTATTTGTTTAGGACAAATCGCTCCGTTTTCTGCGTCACGTTTAGCTATGAAAAAAACCCTGTATCCAGGATTGTGTAAATCTATCAGCAAGCTCATTAGCATAACACAACGTTAACTATTTATGAAAATCGCAAATGAAATGAAATAAATATGCCATCTCTCAAGCTTAGCCTTTTGTAAACAACACTGTCATCTCAGATTTTCAAAATATGCTTCTCAACCATAGGAAAACAATAATTTGTGTAAAAGTAGCTAGCTAGAGTTAGCATTTCGCGTTAGCATTTAGCGTTAGCATTAGCGTTAGCATCCAGCACGCAACATTAACAAAAACATAAAAGCCTTCAAATAAAATCATTTACCTTTGAAGAACTTCTGATGTTTTCAATGAGGATACTCTCAGTTAGATAGCAGATGCTCAGTTTTTCCAAAAAGATTCCTTGTGTATTAGAAATAGCTCCGTTTTATACATCACATTTGGCCACCAAAAAAAATCCATAAATTCAGTCCTCAAAACGCAAACTTTTTTCCAAATTAACTCCATAATATCGACTGAAAACATGGCAAACGTTGTTTAGAATCAATCATCAAGGTGTTTTTCACATATCTCTTCATTGATACATCGTTCTTGGACACATGCTTTCTCCCCTGAATCAAATGGTAAAGTGGAAGCAGCTGGCAATTGCGCACCGAATTCGACGCAGGACACCAGGCGGACACTTGGGAAATGTAGTCTCTTATGGTCAATCTTCCAATGATATGCCTACAAATACGTCACAATGCTGCTAAGACCTTGGGCGAACGACAGAAAGTGTAGGCTCATTCGTTGCGCAATCACAGCCATATAAGGAGAGAATGGAAAACAGAGCTTCAGAAATTCTGCTAATTCCTGGGTGATGCATCATCTTGGTTTCGCCTGTAGAATGAGTTCTGGGGCACTTACAGACAAAATCTTTGCAGATTCTGAAACTTCAGAGTGTTTTCTTTCCAAAACTGTCAAGAATATGCATAGTCGAGCATCTTTTCGTGACAAAATATCGCGCTTAAAACGGGAACGTTTTTTATCCAAAAATGAAATAGCGCCCCTAGAGCTCTAAAAGCTTAGAGAGGATCTTATGTTAGATACTGTTGAAGTAATATGGCTACAGGTTCATCTACCTCGCCTAAAGCCCATTCTTGTGGGAAGCTGCTATAGACCACCAACTGCTAACAGTCAGTATCTGGATAACACATGTGAAATGCTTGAAAAAGTATGTGATATCAATACAATGTGATACAACAGGTGTAGACCTTACAGTGAAATGCTTACTTACAAGCCCTTAACCAACAATCTTAAGTCTTAAGAAAATCTACCCTAAAAACAAGAGACAAGGATAACAAATAATTAAAGAGCAGCAGTAAATAACATAACAGTAGCGGGGCTGTATACAGGGGGGTACCGATACAGAGTCAATGTGTCAATGTTATTAATTACATAATTACCACAGTAACCTCGACCGTTCTCGAGGTAATTGAGGTAATTATGTACATGTAGGTAGAGTTATTAAAGTGTCTATGCATAGATAATAACAGAGAGTAGCAGCAGCGGGTGGGGGGTGGGGGGGGCGGGGGCGATGCAAATAGTCTGGGTAGCCATTTGATTAGCTGTTCAGGAGTCTTATGACTTGGGAGTAGAAGCTGTTTAGAAGCCTCTTGGACCTAGACTTGGAGCTCCGGTACTGCTTGCCGTGCGGTAGCAGTGAGAACAGTCTATGACTAGGGTGGCTGGAGTCTTTGACCATTTTTAGGGACTTCCTCTGACACGGCCTGGTATAGAGGTCCTGGTTGGCAGGAAGCTTGGCCCCGGTGATGTACTGGGCTGTACGTACTACCCTCTGCAGTGCCTTGCGGTCGGAGGCCGAGCAGTTGCCATACCAGGCAGTGATGCAACCCGTCGGGATGCTCTCGATGGTGCTGCTGTAAAACCTTTTGAAGATCTGAGTACCCATGCCAAATCTTTTCAATCTCCTGAGGGGGGAATAGGTTTTGTCGTGCCCTCTTCACGA
The DNA here is from genome assembly GCF_013265735.2 of Oncorhynchus mykiss. Classification (NCBI taxonomy): domain Eukaryota; kingdom Metazoa; phylum Chordata; class Actinopteri; order Salmoniformes; family Salmonidae; genus Oncorhynchus; species Oncorhynchus mykiss. Next base: position 47,691,533 of record NC_048574.1, on the reverse strand, counting down.
TTGTCTTGGCGTGCTTGGACCATGTTAGTTTGTTGGTAATGTGGACGCCAAGGAACATGAAAATCTCAACCTGCTCCAATACAGCCCCGTCGATGAGAATGGGGGTGTGCTCAGTCCTCCTTTTCCTGTAGTCCACGATCATCTCCTCTGTCTTGATCACGTTGAGGGAGAGGTTGTTGTCCTTGCACCACACGGTCAGGTCTCTGACCTCCTCCCTGTAGGCTGTCTCTTTCATTGTCTGTAATCAGGCCTACCACTGTTGTGTCATCAGCAAACTTAATGATGGTGTTGGAGTCGTGCCTGGCCGTGCAGTCATGAGTGAATAGGGAGTACAGGAGGGGAATGAGGATCAGCGTGGCAGATGTGTTGATACCTACCCTTACCACCTGGGGCAGCCCATTAGGAAGTCCAGGATCCAGTTGCAGAGGGAGGTGTTTAATCCCAGGGTCCTTAGCTTAGTGATGAGCTTTGAGGGCGCTAAGGTGACTACGCTGAGCTGTAGTCAATGAACAGCATTCTCACATAGGTGTTCCTTTTGTCCAGGTGTGAAAGGGCAGTGTGGAGTTCACTATCTGTGGATCTGTTGGTGCAGTATGCAAATTGGAGTGGGTCTAGGGTTTCTGGGAAAATGGTATTGATGTGAGCCATGACTAGCCTTTCAAAGCATTTCATGGTTACAGATGTGAGTGCTATGGGTCGGTAGTCATTTAGGCAGGTTACCTTAGTGTTCTTGGGCACAGGGATTATGGTAGTTTGCTTGAAACATGTTGGTATTACAGACTCAGACAGGGAGAGGTTGCCCAGTGACACTTTCCAGTTGGTCAGCGCATGCTCGGAGTACACGTCCTGGTAATCTGTCTGGCCTTACTCACATCGACTGCGGAGAGCGTGATCACACAGTCGTTTGGAACGTCTGATGCTCGAGTGCATGTTCCATTGTTACTTGCCTCGAAGCGAGCATAGAAGCTATTTACCTCATCTGATAGGCTCGTGTCACAGGGCAGCTCTCGGCTATGCTTCCCTTTGTAGTCTGTAATAGTTTGCAAGCCCTGCCACATACGACGAGTGTCGGAGCCGGTCTAGTAAGACACAGAGATATCTTTTCTGGGTGATTTCAGTATTGGCTGGCTTTCATCAAGCTGCCCACTCAATAAACAGCTCCAAACTGTAACCAGTGCCTGTAACCTGGTTCAGGATATCAGTCAACCTACCAGTGTAGTTACAAACAGCACAGTAATTAAATCATCAACATGTATTGATCACATCTTTACTAATGCTGCAGAAATGTGCTTTAAAGCAATATCCAAATCCATAGGATGTAGTGATCACAATATAGTAGCCATATCTAGGAAAACCAAAGTTCCAAAGGCTGGGCCCAACATAGTGTATAAGAGGTCATACAAGAAGTTTTGCAGTGATTCTAATGTTGATGGTGGTTGTGGTGTGTAATGAGGAGCAACCAGACGTTGCACTTACCACATTTATGAAATTGCTTATTCCACTTACTAATAAGCATGCACCCATTAAGAAAAGGACTGTAAAAACTGGTAAATCCCCTTTGATTGATGAGGAATTGAAAAATGGCATGATTGAGAGGGATGAGGCAAAAGCTATGTCAAATTAGTCTGGCAGCACAACCGATTGGCAAACATACTGCAAATTGAGAAATCATGTGACTAAACTGAATAAAAAAAAGAATAAACTATACTATGAAACAAAGATAAATGATATAAAGAATGATAGTAAAAAGTTTTGGCAAAACTTAAATTCAATTTTGGGCCAGATAAATCAAATTTGAATCAGATAGCTCATTCATCACAAAATCAATTGATATTGCCAACTTTTTGGAAAAACATGTGTTTAACCAGATACAATGCTATGTTACAGTAAACAAACTGACAACAGACTTTCAGCATGCTTATAGGGAAGGGCATTCAACAAGCACAGCACTTACACAAATTACTTATAATTGGCTGAGAGAAACTGATGATTAAAAGATTGTGGGGCTGTTTTGTTAGACTTCAGTGCGGCTTTTGACATTATCGATCATAGTCTGCTGCTGGAAAAAACATGTGTGTTATGGCTTTACACCCCCTGCTATTTTGTGGATAAAGAGTTACCTGTCTAACAGAACATAGAGGGTGTTCTTTAATGGAAGCCTTTCCAACATAATCCAGGTAGAATCAGGAATTCCCCAGAGTAGCTGTTTAGGCCCCATTACTTTTTTTTACATTTTTACTAACCACAAGCCACTGGCTTTGAGTAAAGCCATGTATGCGGATGACTCAAAACTATACCCGTCAGCTACTACAGTGACTGAAATGACAAACATTTAACAAAGTGCTGCAGTTAGTTTCAGAAAGGGTGGCAAGAAATAAGTTAGTCCTAAATATTTAAACAAAAACTAAAAGCATTGTATTTGGGACAAATAATTTACTAAACCCTAAACTTAAACTAAATATTGTAATGAATAATGTGGAAATTGAGTATGTTGAGGTGACTAAACTGCTCAGAGTAACCCTGGATTGTAAACTGTCATGGTCAAAACATATTGATACAATAGTAGCTAAGATGGGGAGAAGTCTGTCCATAATAAAGCGCTGTTCTGCCTTCTTAACAACACTATAAACAAGGCAAGTCCTACAGGCCCTAGTTACGTTGAACCTGGACTACTGTTCAGTCGTGTAGTCAGGTGCTACAAAGAGGGACTTAGGAAAATTGCAATTGGCTCTGTTGGGCTCTGAAAATATAAAATATACTTACTCATGTCACTGAGGGAGAGATGGTAATGTATAATGTTTACATTATGTCAGGATATGTTATTCTTAGCCATCAGGGATCCTATGTGAGGGATCCTCTGGGAGGAGAAGAGACAGTCTGGTACCAGGCACCATGACAGCCGTGTGCTGGGCAGGGAAGAGATCACATGTGGCAGGCATTGATAAGGGGAATAGGCATCAAGAGGGTTGAGGACAGGTCAGGTCACTTTAAGGGAGAAGGAACGGTTTATTACCCCATCACTTCGTCTTCCTGTCGAACCATAAAAGATGTAAGGATTGGAGAGAAGGAGGAGTGCATCTAAATTGGAGAATATATACTTGTGTTGGTGGAAACATGATTTGTCTAATGCAGCTTTATTGATCCTCTGGGAAGAATTAAACTTGGGTAAGCTTTCATAGTGTCCGTTTTTTACTCTGAGAATTAGAACCTAACAGCTCAGGACAGGGCAGCACGGCTGGCCCTTAAATGTACACAAGGAGCTAACATTAATGATATGCATGTCAATCTCTCATTGCTCAAATAGTAGGAGAGATTGACTTCATCACTACTTGTTTTGTAAGAAGTGTTGACAAGCTGAATGCACCACGCTGTCTGTTTAAACTACCAGCACACAGCTCAGACACCCATGCATACCCCACAAAACATACCACCAGAGGTCCCTTCACAATCCCCCTGTCCAGAACAGACTATGGGAGGCGCATCAGGTAACTGATGCAAGCAGTAGAATCAGATTTTAAAAATAGATAAAAAACATATTATGGAACTACAGGGACTGTGAACACACACACACACACACACACACACACACACACACACACACACTAACACACGCACTAACACGTGCACTAACACACGTACTGTACATTGAAATATATTGTATGGTGGTATTATGCATTTTGTATTGTAGATATGTAGTGGTATAATAATGTTATTTGATGTGCTGTTTTATCTTTTGTTTTATGTGTAATGTAAGTGCCTTAATGTCTTTGGACCCCAGGAAGAGTAGCCAAGGCAGTAGCTAATGGGGATACCTAATGAATACAAATAGCTTCCTCTCATTTCTTATGTAAAAAAAAATATGAGTTAGTTATACTATTTTGATATTGAATACTGCGCTGTTGGGTAGTGCTTGCAAGTTAAGTATTTCACTGTACTTGTGCATGTGATAATAAAACTTATTTGTGTCCACTAAACCATTTTCTTCATAATGCATGTGCCCAGTGGCAACAGCTTTGGTGAACATTCCTGCAGTCAGCATGTTAATTGCACGCTCCCTCAAACTTGAGACATCTGTGGCATTGTGTTGTGACAAAACTGCCCATTCTAGAGTGGCCTTTTATTGTCCACAGCACAAGGTGCACCTGTGTAATGATCATGCTGTTTAATCAGCATCTTGATATGCCACACCTGTCAGGTGGATGGATTATCTTGGCAAAAGGAGAAATGATCACTAACAGGGATGTAAACAAATGTGTGCACAACATTTGAGAGAAATAAGGTTTTTGAGCGTATTACATTTTTGGGTGATCTTTTATTTCAGCTCTTAAAACATGAGACCAACACTATACGTTTATATTTAAGTTCAGTGTAGTTGCAAAGTTGCTAATTAGCTAACATGCAAAAAGTTGTCCATCATATGATTCAAACACACAACAGTTGGGCTGCTAGACCTTCACGTTATATGCCTAACCCTCCTCCCCGACCAACCTCCCTCCTATCGTTTCTGTCTTAAGTAACCTACTGCCTTTAACTGTGAGTGAAATGCTCTTTATACAAAATCGTGTGGTAGACACAAAAAAAATGTGTGTCTATTTCACAATCATTTATGATAGTGGGTTGATAACAACACATTATTTCCCAGTAAAATAGGAAAACAAAAAAGCCCCCCCGCCCCCCTCCCCCAGAGCATGGGTATGTTTGACAAGTTCGGGGAAAACTTTAATCTATTAGAAGGGAGGTACTAATAATCAGTCTTTTAGTATGTGCATATGTAGGTCCTACAAGTCAATAACAATGACTAGTAAAGGATGATGGACTCAATGTGATGCAGAGGCATTAACTCCTCAGTTTAGAGGCTTTGACGAAGTGCATTAGAGAAGCCTCCTCACAGGAAGGTCAACGGGTGTCAGTCTGACCCAGGCATAATGATCAGCAGAGCCTTATTGGATCTGGAATTGTTTTTCCTTTCTTCCTTCTTCACTGCCTTTGGATATGCCAGGATATTCGGACTGGCAGCCATGAAGGACGGATGCAATTTGCTGATGAACACAGTAAGGATGCACAGTCCCTTGTGACAACTGGACACGCAAGATTTGGTTCTGGGTTGCCGAGATTAGGATGCATGATACGTCCGTACCGATTCCGTTTTGCAGCGGATGCACGCACATCATTTGATGGAGGTGCTTTCGCAGTTGGAGCCACATAATGCATTGTGCCAATAATCATTTGACACGACAGTTGACTATAATGCACATGAACTTTGCTGAATATATTTAATTCCCAATGTGCCTTCAAGGATTGCTATTACCGAGGTTGTAATAGATTTGGTATTAATAAATCCTAAATCCTTAGAAATGCAACTTCATTCTTGCTTCGTGTCAGTCGCGTAAACAAAACAAAAACGAATTCAACTGTTGTTCTCTTCAACCTTTTCCTTTGGGATGTCACCTTCTCTCCTTACCTTGTACTCTGTGACGTTTTCCAACGATGTCGAGGTGACGTCACAAGGAAAGGACAAAGGAAACGCCTAATTAAGAAGAGC